>NC_056747.1:278742381-278844881 GCF_019279795.1 Protopterus annectens
TATATATATATATATATATATATATATATACATATATATGCTTAAATCAGCCACTACAAAAGTATTGTAGACATTAATCCGAGATTAGTGTAGAGTCCCCTTATTCAATGCTTTTGTCTTAAGACTTGATGAAGTCTACAGTAGAGATTGGGAACTTTCCCTTTGTCCACTATTCTATGATCTCCCAAACAAACCATAAAAATGCTCTAAGAAAGGGGGCAAGCCCCCCTGCACCCCTCACATGGGGGGCTGCGCCCCCCCACACCCCCTCTACTTAAATATACCAACTCCCAAGATCGCATTACAGTGCAGACAATGGAAAACTTCCATGTCCACACTGTACGGAGATCTCCATTGAACCGTTCGACATTCCGACAGTTTGACATTTTGGGGTAGATTATTACATGTTCGAACATTTCACTGTTCTATCACGTAATATAGACCCTTATTCTTATGTGATGAGAGGTTGGTAGTTGGGGGTATGAGCTTTGAAACAGTTTCAGACCATGCTTGATATTGTAATCTGCCCCTCAGGGCAATTTGGTTTTCTAGAAAACTTTGAGGATTGAAGTAAAGGGAAGGGGGCATGGCCACACCTTACACCCTCCTAGGTAGGGCCCCCAGCATGACACTTGCTGGGGGCCCCCAAAATGCTAACACCGGCCCTGCTCATAGCTAGCATATGTAAGGTAACAAGTGTGTAGTGGGTGCAGAGGAAACTTGTTGCCTGCAAAATCTTTTTTTTTTCCTGTGAAGGTTGAATTTATTCATTTTTGGTGGTTTGAGCTTTGATCAGATGATTTTCATATTTTTGTGTTTTGACGAGGTGTATGGTAGTTATGTGTGGTGGACTCTTCCCCCTTCCCCCCACTTTTGATATGTAAAATCGGGGGGGGGGGGTCTGTTGCATGATGAATGAAGCATCATGTAGTCTATGCTTTCATTACACGTGGCAAAGGGTACATTCATCTTCATATAACAATTTTTTTCAATTTATTGCATGATGCTGATCCCCTCATATATTCCTCTTTTTTTTCTGTATTATTTTTTTTGTTTGTTTGAAGTACTGCTTCCCATTATGTTCAATGGCCTGCTGTAATTGCAAAATCTACTGGATGTCAGTTTCAATATGTTATGCAATTTTGATGAATGGTCCGATTTATGGGTAAAATGTATATTCCAATTTTTGAGTTTCTTGCACTCCTTTTCAAATGTTTTTTTTTTTTTTGGATTTGTTCTAACATTTTGTAAGTGTAGTGATGATTATATTATATTGGCTATACAGCTTAGTTATGTGCTGTATTTCCTTTAATTTTATTTAGTTGGGATGGTAACTTTGGTTTTGTTTTGCAAGTAATGTCATTTTCTGATCTGGCTGCAGTTCTTATTTTCTTTCATCGTGTATTAGGTTCCTTTTTATTTATTCAACCTAATTGCTTGTTTAATCCAGTCTGGGGTTATCGGAGCACCAAAGTCTATCCCAGCACTCGTTTGGTGCAAGGTGGAGAAAGTAATCTTAAAGAGAGTGCCAGCCCGTTGCAGGACATGCACACACACTCATTCACATATCAAATATACATTTGTGGGCAGTTTAGAGAAAAATCAATTCATACAGAGCGCATCTTTGGAATATTGGAGAAACCGGTATAGTCAGTGAAAATCAACACAGATATAGAGAGGACGTGCAAAATCCACAAAGAAGGTACTCCATTTGAGAACTGAACTGAACTAGGGTGCCAGGTGTTATGAGGCAGTAGTGCTGATAACTGTATCAGTATGCAGCCTTTCTCTTAGTTTTGTTGATTATTTTTTCTAGGGGTTTGCTTTTTGTAGGTGTTGTTGTGTGTGTTTATTGTGTGTAATTTTTTTTCTTTTGTAGACTGTATTGTGTGTAATTTCTTTTCTTTTGTAGACTGCTGCTTAGTTACAATAACTGATGATGCAGGCAAGTAGAATAGTGAAATATGTTTGATGATGCAGAGAGAATGAATAAACCAAAATTACTGTACTCCAACTCAGGTTAAACATTTTCATCACACACTTTTATCTGTGCCCCTTGATAGGATAAATGCACATATGTGTGTCTGTGTGCATCTATGACTGTTAGCTTGAATGGATAATACCCATGTAATCTCAGTAATGCATTACAGACAGGTTGTTTCCATGAATGTCTAAGATATTATTGGCAGATCATAAGAAAAGGTAGTAATGCAACATCTTCTTTTTAGTCTACAGTTAAAGTACTACCATCAGCCCAATGCTCGAAATATTTGCAGTAGAAAACGTAAGTAGTTGTTATGCATTATTTCTGTATTAGCAGTGTTTTCCAGTGACATAATGTAAGAGTTATGAAAAAGAAACAATTTAAAGATAGGAAGTTGGAAAGCTTTACCTTATGCAGGAGATGATATATTGCATTACCTTATCTGTTCTACAAAGCATTTTTCAGTTTTAAAATCGATATTTGGGCAGTGGCATTTTGTTCAAAGAATAAAATGTTTGTTAATCTTTGAGAATGCAGGGTTTTTCATACTGTATGTTTCCTATTTATTCACTTTTTGAGAATGTGATAGCATGTAAAATGTGTGAAAGTTAAAGATAAACATGTTTTACAATCCTAATTTAAATTCTGCTGAAGTCACATTTCATAGAATAGTATAATCGCAGTAGTATTGTATGGTAGTTGAAACGGTAACTAAAGAAATGTATTCTTCTTCTTTTTATGTGCAGTGAAACAATGTAGTCTAACATGGACATGACCTCCAGCATTAAAAAGTGTAATGTGGACTCTAATCACAATCTAGCGGGCCACGATTTTGCAGAAATAGTCTAACATGCATTTGCACTGTTCCTGTCCATCAAAGCTCCTTGCTTTACATAAACATCACAGATTCGATGTTAAAATGCTGTTACTGAAAGTGAGTTCCCCACATAAGTGAGGCCTTTAACAGTTATAAAGCAAAACAGTAGAGACAGTATGGCAAATCAAAGAAAGTAGTGGGGGTGTAACAAATCCTGGCGGAACTGTCTCCTCCAAGTCTGTTTCCAAACAAAACACAAGAATGATTTGTCCGAGAAAGAAAAAAATAGCCGGTGCTGCAAATTTTTCAACTATAGCAATTCCTTCAATGAAAGGTTATGGCTACCTGGATTATACTGTTGAGAACCACACAGTCAGGGCTTTTGAAACAATGGATGAATTTAGGAGGAATAAACAGCTATGTGACATAAAAATTCATGTGAAATACAAGGACCAAGAAGAAGACTTTTTTGTTCATAAAATAGTTCTTGCCTCATGCAGCTCTTATTTCAAAGCAATGTTTACAAATGAATTTAAGGAATGTCATGCCCCAGAGATCACGATCCAAGATGTCTGTCCAAGGGTAATACAGACAATCGTAGACTTTGCATATACATCACGAGTAACGGTTGGCCAGAAGTGTGTGTTACATGTCCTTTTGGCAGCAATGATGTATCAAGTGGAAGATGTATCCAAGATCTGTTGTGATTTTTTGGTCAAACACTTGGACCCTAGTAACGTAATTGGGATTTCCAGCTTTGCTGAACAAATCGGATGCTGTGAGCTCAGTCAGAAGGCCAAAGAGTATATCAACATGCACTTTAATGAGGTATGTATTATCAGTTATGCATATGTTTAACATTTTATATCCACTGTCAGGTGTCCCTCCCACATTTTCTTACTAAGAACTGATCTACTGCATAAAATTAAAACAGGCATGTTCAACAATAGAGCATTTTTTTCTGTTTGACTGATCTTCACTTATTTAATGATAACATGGTTTTAAAGGTTTGATCATCTTCAACACTTGTTTCTGTTGTAATAACAGTATTATATATGTGTTCTTTTTTGAATGGTAAGACTAAGTAAATAATAATGTTATGTATTCATTTGGAAAGCATTTTCCTTTAATAAATTCAGTGCCTTTAATGAGCCCATGTGTGCAGTATTTAATTCTTAAAAAGCAGTAGGGCAGGCTCCGCATCAAAAGGAAGATTATGCGGATGTTTGCAAATGGGTAATTAAAAATCAATCAGAATATACAGAAAAGCATTTTCTTTGCTCTTTTTCATTTCTATTTAAACATTTTACACTTATCTGCAAATACGTTGTATATAGTCAAAGTAGTTTTTGTTTTTAGATGTTACTTAAAAACTATTATAGCCAGTAGGAATATGTCTAGTTTATGAAATTATACCCTGATAAAAACTGTAATACTTTTTACCTGGCCTTCAGCACTGTAAGCCTCGAGCAGTTAAGTAATAGTGATGTCACAGTGGATTGCATAATCAGTGATGGCATGATGATACAACAGTGAATGAAATTAGTGACCATTCATTATAGATACAAACAAGAAACTCTGCTCCCTACAAGGCCTTCTCAGTCTGGAGGACATTGCCATCTGTGTAGTGACTGAGACATGGTTTAGCACTCCAGCTGTGCAGGGACATAATTCCTTCCACACGTTTAGATCAGCTACTACACAGGAGAGGAAAACAGGTGGAGGTGTATCAATCTACATCTGGAAGAGACTTACATCAGGGTTGGTAGAAAAGCACAATGCACTAGAGCTTCTTCTTGTCCAAATAACTATTAGAAAGGTCTGGTACCATATTTTAGCTAGCTATAGAACTCCCTCTGTGACACAAGAAAAGCACAATACCGATATGCATGAACTAGAATCACTCAGTATTAAACCAAGTACCATTTTCTTAGGTGATCTAAACTATCCAACTATCGACTGGGAAACTTATACCACCCCTGGGGAATAATGACAGCGATTCTTGGACCTTGTCAATACAAATGCCCTAGAAAAATTAGTCCGAGTACCCACTAGGGAGAATAGCATCCTGATCTTGTCCTTACTAATATGGGAGCATCTTGCACCATCCTTTGTATATCTTCATCACTTGTTATGTCTGACCATAAAGCAGTCTCTTTCGAAACAAAATTGAAACCGGCGGACCCTTTCTTCCAAGGTATCTTTAGAAATTTCCTTAAGACAAACTACCTACTCTTAAGTGATGTATTGGCAAACTTTAAATTCCCACCAAACCCAGTTAACTCCACTGAATAAGCAGAATTGTACACCCCCACAGTATACTGGCATGTATATAGTTGTTGTACCCCACAGGAACAAGTGCAGGGCAAACCCCAGAAAGAAACCCACATGACGGAAACATAATATATTAAGCTTTATAATAAAAGAAAAATTATTTTGACCAAAAGTAAGAAGAGAAATGCCCAAAATGTTAGAACTTTTTTCAGTGAAATAGTCAAACAACTCAGGAGCTTAATAAAATCCACCAAAGCCAAGTTTGAGGCTAAAATAGTTAGTCAAACCAAAGACAATCAGAAGGCATTTTTTAGTTATGTTCGTAATCTCAAAAGCACAACACTGCAATACACTGAGATGATTGTGAACAATGTTACTACACTGAGGCTGAAGAAATAGTGAACTTACTGGCTGATAAATGTAGCTCTAACTTTACTCCTCTCCCTGTGTCTGCCCATCAAGATATACCTGAAACTGGCTTGCCTCCAGCTTTCAAACAAGACCAAGTCCTAAAAGTGCTATCAAAAGATAAAAATACTACATTGATGGTTCTGACAAGATATGTGGATGCATTTTAAATAGCATGAAGCTCGATTTAGCCACACCCCAACAACACTGTTCAATCTCAGCCTCCATGCAGATTTTGTACCAATTGAATGGAGAACAGCTACAGTCATTCCCCTGCATAAGGGAGCACCTTCCACAGACCCAGGCAGTTAGAGATCCATAGGTCGGACCAGCCTCATCTGCAAAGCCATGGAAAGACTTGCCATTGAATTAATCAGTCAGGACATAGGGAACCTCCAAACACTAGATCCGTTTCGATTTGAATTTGTCAAGTGCAGGTCATGCTAAATCAACCTGGTAGATTTTTTTTAAAAAGATTACCAAACAGCGGATGAAGGCAAAATGGTACAAGCCACATAACTCAACCTGGCCAAAGGTTTTTATACAAATAGTAGAAAAGCTAAATAAACTCCTTTGTCACCTACTGGATTGTCATCCAATTCACAGATATGATGGAAGAAGTTAAAATAGGGTAAATTATATCTACAAAGAGCTCAGTTATCAGTGGAATCTCCCAGAGTTTTGTGCTGGGATCTCTCCTGTTTGGCATCTAGTTTTCTGAAGTAAAAGCTAACACCAAAGGGCTCTGACTGACTAAATTTCCAGATGACTACAAGCTAGAAGCAGCCATTGAATCCCCAAATGACTTGGCTATCCTGCAAGAAGGTTTGTCCTAAATAAAAAACTGGTGCCAAAATCATGGATTGAAACTCAATGCCAGAAATGTATTACTGTATACTTTGAGACATCATCTATCCCACGGAACTGTCACATTAACAATAGGACCCTAAAAGTTGACCCAGTTTTTCGGGGTTTGGGAAATATGTGGAGAGTGACAACTTTTGACCAACATTTATCCATTGTTGTAAGAAAGTCCTTCTATATTGCACAGCTTATAAACAAAAATATTGTGTCTAGGTCTAGTGATGTCATTGCCCCCTTACTCAGGCCTCATTAGGCCAAACATTAAATATAATGCCCCCTTTGGCATGTATCTGTCCAGACACATGCAACATCTGAAAACTCACAGAGATACCTCTCTAAATGGATACAAGACCTAAATAACATGTCCTACATGGACTGACTCAAAGCCCTGTCACTATACTCGGTATCTTGCACACTGCTAATAGGTGACCTGTGTCTGGCATACAAGGCACCCTTTAACCCAATACTGATGGATTTACTGCATATCATCAAGTCAAATGGCATCAGAAATTCTCACTCTAGGGATCTAAACCTCTTCTTCAACATTAACAGAACAGGTTGGAGGGTTGAGGGATGTCTCACTGAGGATACTGCTGCTCTGGAACAGACTCCCAAGCCACATAAAACAAAGTTCATTCCTGTCCATATTCAAGTCCATCTTGGATCTATGGATGGGAAAGAGAAGTGTTACCCCAGGACTGCCCACTGTACTACTATTGGACAAAAGGCAGCTCCTAATTGCATTATCCCATGCATAGGCCCCTCAAATTATCTATGGTATGATCCCAGTTATTCTCATTAGGGCTAATATATAATTATCAACCATAGGATGAGCAAGCCCAATCTCTGACCAAATAGGATAAGTTAATTTGAGCACAAAAAGGGAAACTGGCTAGAGTTAAATGTCCCTCAGTGGAAGCAAGCCTAGTACTTATCTATGAGTTAAATGTCCCTCAGTGGAAGCTAGCCTAGTACTTACCTATGAACCTATATCATAGTAATGCCACTTATGCTGTTACAGTAATAGTATTGTTTACGATGTCCCAAGCAGTAAAATTACGAAGAGTAAGTTGCAGGGGTGGCATTACATGGAACTCTATAAAAATATGTCCATACTAGATTAATCAGAGTTTAACAATACCTTTTGTATAGAGAAGCTTTCCTGTAATAAATTTTGGATGGGAACTGGGTAGATTATTTAATAGTTTAGCAGTTGCAGTTTAGTTGATTTTTGTAATAGCCAAGTTCTTTTTAGTTTTTTTTTTAAGTAATCCTATAGTAAATGTACTGTATGTGCATGTAAACACACATACTTATATATATGGATGTACTTCATAACATTGAATTATCAAAAAAAAAAAATAGCAAAATATCAGACTGAAACACAAAAAATTCAAAATATTGAAAAAAAATGCAACTCAGTTACTTTGGGGATTATGCCCTTTCTCCTGTACTGCGCAATCTTGCTGTTGGTATATATAATTAACGGGCGTGAGGGTGCAGGGTTTGTTTTTTTGTTTTGTTTGCTTGTATGGGGAAATTCCCTCCACACATACATATTGATGTTTCAACATTTGTATGATCATCCCTGTAGCCAGTACAAGGTACTTAGTTTTGTGTGGTAGTATTTGTTGTTTCAAGGGTAAGTGTCATCAGGAGTAGGGTCTTAGTATTAATGTCACATACATTTATAGTGCCAATCTGACTCACATTTCAGTGGGAGACATTTTCTGTGAAAACTCAAAAAAAAAAAAAAAAAAAAAAAAAAATCAGTAAAACATGAAGTCTAGATCCCTGGGTAAAATGGGTCCAAGTTCCCCACACTACCACTCTGGGGGGGTTGTGCCCCTGTACCTGTGTGTTCAGCAGATCCTTCTCTGAGATCACACATCCTTGGGATAGTTAACTGTCATTGAAACAGTCCTTTGCTGAAACAAAAGTCACTGAAGTAATATATAATAAGTGGGTATGTGATGCAGGCACGCATGCATCCAATGCATGTGTATGTATATATCTATATATATATATATATATTCTGTGTGTTTGGTCAGTCGGCGTTCTGATCGACAGCTGGAAGTGCAAGGTTGTTTGTTCAAACATTCTGTTTATCAAACATATGTTTGGTCAGATAATTGGTTTCTCAAAACAGATAAGTGGGTTGTTTCCAAAGTATGTGTGTTTTTGCAAGTGTGTGTGTGTTAAGGTTAGGGTAAGGATTTGGTAAGGGGACAGATTTAGTGTGTGTGTGTGTGTGTGTGTGTGTGTGTGTGTGTGTGTGTGTGTGTGATATGTGTGTATATATATATATATATATATATAAATGTATATATATATATATATATATATATATATATATATATATATATATATATTTTTTTTTTTTTAAATATTAATGTGTGTATGTCTGCACACAATGTTGTTCATTAGCCCTACTAGTACAGAAGGAATTTGCATTACAGATTAGAAGAATGTTGGCACAGCATCTATAACTTGTAGCTACAAGTGAAAGCCCAATATATATCCAGCACTGAGGGAGTAAAGGACTGCCGATAGAAACAGATTGCATTTTCTTCCATGTCATTGTGAAGGTGGAATAGAAGCAAGGCTCAAAAAGCTAGATAACATTCCCATCCATAGGTAAAGCCACCCTTTCTTAGGCTGAGCTCTATTGTACAAAGCAAGAGCGTTTTATAAGAACACAGAGTTATTTTAAGTCATGCAGTGTAGTGTGTACACCTAATGGATGCCATATTTGTTATTAGATTAGTAGTTATTTGAGATATATTTATATATATATATATATATATATATATATATTTATATCTTTTATTACATTAATATTTATCACAAAATGTTTATACAGTGAAATATAAATTATTGTTTAAAAATTGTTTCTTGACCATGAAAAATTAAAAAAGGAGATGATTTCCCTTTACAAATGGCACCTTACCAACTCTGATGAGTGAAGGGTGATTTCTATCCTAATCCCATTAGGGAGGCAGAAACATTCTGTGGATCAACATTGTCTTTTTTACAAGATCACAGCATCTTAAAAGTAGTTGGGGACAGGAATTACTGTAAGATTTATTTGTACCCTGCAGATCAGGTTTGGTTCCCACAGCCTCTACTTGTATGTCATGTGACCAAAGTATCTTTATCAGTCTACACACTGGTGTTTGGGCTAGTAAGCATTAGTTAATAAAGAGAGAATAATTATTGCAAACTTACAGAATTGCAAAGGCGGAGAGGAGAGCAAAAGGAAACACAGGTATCTTCCTTAAGGTATATTTGAACCCTAGCATTATAAAGGTAAAAGCTGCACAAATTGGGGAGGGGGGATGTATCATCGATCAGCAGTGCCATGACATTTTTATAGAAAGCGTCTTGATCTTTCCACACTGGAAACAGTGCTTTGTGCTACAGACCTTTGTTAAAGTAGATAATCATTGACAGAAAATTGTGAAATCTCAGCAAATAGATACAGTTGCTGTGCAAGGGCCTTCTTACTGATAAGTGCAACAGATGAACAAAGGGTTGTAGAAACCTTGAGCTCAGAACAAAGTGGAGGTGATGTTGTTATGACATTAACCAAGCAAAGAATGACACCAGTAGGTGGACTGGTCTAAAGACAAACAGTTAGTGTGATAGTACCACTGAGAAAATTAATAAATAGCTTGTACAACCAGGAGGTGATGGTCATTTTTTATAGGCTGCAGGTGGGATCTCATTTGGAACACAGTGTATGGATTTGGAGAAGCTCAGTTAAGAAAAACAGTGAACACTGCACATAGAACTCTACAGGAAAACAGTTTAAGACTGATCTGAAGTTTGAAACAAGAGTTCTGTCAGATAAAGCCAACAGAATTAATAAGCATACTTCTGAAAAAAAGAGGAAAGATAAGGCATAGATTAAAGAATTCTTTACTTTGATGCAGATAGGACAAAAATCAATATAAAAATGTGCTTAGGAATAAAAGTGCAGTATTATTTAGCGGTGATATGAGTATACTAAATACTGAGTTTAGTTATAATTGTAATCATATAATACTGTGGAGTGTTTTAAATCAGCATGATTATTCTCAGCTGCTTTTCTTTCCGGTTTACTTTAATTTGCCTAGTGTTTGGACTGCCATAAATTTTCTTCAGTACTTGTTAAAGCAACTTATTACAGAACTGAAAAATCTAGCCATAACTATCCATAGATTAATACGTGTTTATTGAAAGAAGTATAAAACCAACATTACATACCAAATAAATGCATTTACAAAAACTAGCAACAGCAAGCCTGTGCAAACATTAGACAAGATCAGGTTGTTAGGATAGCCTTTGCTTTGTATTGAGAGATACCAATGCACGTGTAGATCAATATATTTTTCTAAACATTTTGCATTATCATGCTGTGATACATGTCTGATGTAAAGAAGGTATGATCCTTATGTTTATATTACCAAAAAAAATGGTTTAAGATCCCCAAATAAAACCTTGCTGAAGTAATGAAATCCAGTAGTTATTTCTGAGAATTGTTTGTATTCGGAGTTACCTAGCCAAACTCTGTAATTCTGTGCCTCCTGACCTGAGGGAAGAAGCACTTGACCTGCTGCTTCCACTTCTTTCTGGGATACCTTTATCTAGACCTCCAAGCATTCAAGCTGAGAGTTTGATTACTCCAGTTATAATAACAATTCAAGTCAGCAAGTCTTCTCTAACCTACCAGTTTCTGCCCTTTCATTCTCAGAGACCATCTATTGAAAACTCTGCAAGGATAAAAGACTTAATGTTTGGAACCCACCATGACATTTAGATACTTTTTTAGGCCACAGTGCAACAGGTTTTGGAGAATCCTTTAGACAGTTGTGATGCAGATTTCAGTTATTCCTCCCAAAAAAGTTCACTTAGCTATTCCTGACTTTCGTTTTGGACAAGATGCCATCTCATTGGACCTTGCTTGGTGTATAAAGGCTTTCTGAGGGTTACTGTTAACAATTCCCATTAGAGATTTGCTTCATGTATGGGACATATATTTTATGCTGGCAAAACCTAGTCTTCACACATATGAGGCTGTTGCATAAGCAGAGTTGAAATATTCTGGTCAATGTTTTTCTAGTGTCAGTTACTTCTTCCAGGACAATTTTTAAGTTGATAATTCCACAGCATGTGTCCATGCAGCCAAATTGAAGCACAACTAAAACACACCAAAGTCTCATGTAGTGTTAACCCAGCATTCCAGTACAAGTCCATAAGAAAAACAAACCAGTTATTGAAATAAAAACACTACCAATGAATAATTTCGAAATTAATGCATTTTAAAGCCATGATAAAAACATCTGATAACAATTGAGCACTTTCGTCCCTTCAAGCATGGGACTTAATCAGAACCATTAAATTAATCACACAAAACCTTTTTATATTGTATTTAAATGGTCACGTGATGCAAAATAATTACGCATTAAAGAAACAAACTCTAAAATCTCATTACAGTCTTATCGTTTTATACATAGTAAAAACATTCATTTTAAAAAATGTATAGGTGTTCTCTCATTAAAAATATAAACACAATTATGCAATAAAAAGATTGGAAAAAACTTTCTAAATAGCTTTTGGGTTAATTAATGAATTATAAGTCAGCTGCCCTAATTTTTAAAATAGGTGTTATTGAGGTGTACTCATTTAACCCCGTTTTAAATGCAGCAATTAATCTATGCTACCAGATTAATTCTCTTTTTTCAATTTCAGTTTCCCATACACTTCCTTTTGGGCATTTAGGAATTATTTCTAGAATGCCAAATGGGAATTTGGTAAAAGAAAGCCAATTAAGTGTGTATTTATAAAAGGAGTTATTAATGTTGCCTTCACCTATTGCTTGGGTGTTTTCACATATCCTCTTATGGAATTGCCTCTCAGTTTTTCCCGTGTAAAAGTTACTACATCAACACAGATAGCAAGGTAAACTAACCCTTTGGTGGCACAATTACCATCACTCAAAACAATCTCAATAGGGGGTGATCCCAAAGTAACTTTAGACTGCTCTAAAATATATCTTCACTGATTACTTGCACCAGAACACCTAGTGCCCCTCTTATTGTAATTAGAAACGTTGGTTCTGGGATGTTCCAATAGGTACTTTATATTCCTCCTAGTCTTAAACACAAAATGAGTGGTTTCACCTTAAATTGTGAGAATCTCAGTGCTCCCCCCCCAACATACTCTGATTTTTTTTTTTTTACTATAATATTTTTGATTTCTTTTGAGTAACAACCAAAAGGAATCACCATTGAGTTGGAAAAGACATTTGAACTGGTTATGTTGTTTCGCTTGATACACAGACACACAGACTACCTGAAACTTCCAACTCTAACAAGGATTTGTATTTGGCACCCCATCCTTTCAATATTTTGTCACTAATTTTTGACAATAAATCTGATGGGTAACCTCTTTCTTGAAACATATATTCCAAAAAATGAAACGAAACCAAGAACTTCGAAAACACAGCCAGGAAACGTCACCAGCAATTCAAATAATAATCCTTTATTAGAGACTATCACCACACGTAAAAACAAGCACTTTCGCTCGGTAAAATAACAAGCTTTTTCAAGTTGTTCTTACAATCAAGCAGTCTGTATTATATACTTGGTCCTAACTAGGAAATAACATCATTAACACAAATCCATAAGCACTTTTCACAGTGTAACATATCTATACACATATTTATTTATTTAATCGTTTAGTTCTGCTGGGCTAAGTGGCGATTTCTTCATTCATTTTTTCATTTATTATTTTTTCTAATATTCTTTTTATGATTGTTTATTGTTATTCATTATTTACACTTATTGATCAAATGATTTTACAAAGATTTTAATATAACATTTGTACTATTTTGACTTTTTTAGACTTGTATATTTACTAAATATCAGGTTTATTGAATATATTTTTAATTTTTTATAACTTCGCGAATTAGCAGTATCATTCTAGTTATGGTTGCTTGTATGCACACACCTTTTAATGTTAGAGGGACAAACTGTAACCATTTCTGGATGCTTGTTTAAGAATTCAAGCAGGACATATTAGTGTTTATATAAGCACTTATTGGATACTTAATTTTAGACAGATTGGGTCCAATACATTTTTAAACATATTTATAGTTTTACATACGACTCTTAATACTTTTTAGTAGGAATTGTTTTTTGTGACTTCTAATTGAATTACTTAATTGAACTAATTAAGTTAATTTAAATGAACCACGTGGCTCTTTACTTCTGTATATAATACAGACTGCTTGATTGTAAGAACAACTTGAAAAAGCTTGGTATTTTACCGAGCGAAAGCGCTTGTTTTTACGTGTGGTGATAGTTTCTAATAAAGGATTATTATTTGAATTGCTGGTGACGTTTCCTGGCTGTGTTTTTGAAGTTCTATAAAAATTTTTTTTTTCAAAAAAAGGCTGGGGAGCCCATTCGCTATTCCAAAACGCATTTTCTGTAAAAAGATCTGTTTCTTAAACATAAAGAAATTGTTATTCAAAACAATCTCAAGAAGGCTGATTATAAGATCTATACTAGTGCCTGATAAGTGTTTAGTTAATAAAAACTCCCTTACCCATTCTACACCCAGATCTTGAGGGATTGCAGTATATAAGTCTTTAACATCTGCGGTTAAAAACTTTAAATCCGGTTGGAAAGTGATATCATTCAAAGATTTTAATACATGCCAAGAGTCACGGCATATTTGTTGTTCTGTTGCCAGTACCTCTTTTAGCTTAGTGTCCACCCATTTAGCACATGCGTACGTAATTGAATGTCGGCCATCTATGATGGGTCTAAAAGGCGGGTTGTTCATATTTTTATGCAATTTCGGTATTCCGAAAATTACTGGGACTAATGGTGATAGTATGGTAAAATAATGATACATTTCCAAAGTAATACTACCTTCTATGAACATATCACTCAATGTGTCTTTAATTTTCTGGTAAGCTTGGTTTAATTCATTAGTAGACACTTTTAAGTAATCCACTGAGCTTAGCATTTGACCCATCCTATGATCATAATCATCTTTATTCATTAAAATTGCCCCCCCACCTTTGTCGGGCTTCATAACGCGTATATTCTGTGACCTAAGTAACATTATGAAATCCTTATTTTGGCCAATATGGCCATTGTAGGACGTCCTATTTGGATGTTCATTAAAAAGTGCCCTTATATGAAACTCAGAAATCTTTTCAAAAAGGGCTACATTAGCGTCTAATGGGGGATTATATAAACTGGAAACATGTTCAATACTTTGAACATTAGCACAATTCTTAAACATTAATTGAAACTACTGGGTGGTGTACAACCTCAAATCACAAAGGACACGAGCTATATCAGCTGTTGGCGTTGGTACAAAATTGAATCCTTGTGCTAGGAAGTCAATAAGTTCTTGATTTACTTCAACAGAGGAAAAATTGAAGACCTTAAAGTCTCCATGTATACTGGAAACAATTTTAACAGTACCAATATCTTCATATTCGTTTACCTCCTGCGTTTGTTGTACTTCCGTTTCGGTTGTGCACGTTTGTTCCAGTTCAAATTCTTCTTGGTGGCACTGGCATAGGATCCGTGAAAACCCTGGCGCTGTTCAGCTACTTGATCCTGCACATCTTTTACTCTATTATCAGCCTGCTGGTTCCTATTTAAAATACGTTCACTACGTCAAACTTCATTTACTTGGGGAGACAAAGAGTTCTCGTGCTGCAAATTGAGCATTTCCTCAGACTCGGTGATTACACTGTTGTTATTTGAAGCCACACCTTGCAAGTTGTGATTAATTGGTGGATCCGGATATCCGGATAAGCCATGCCTTGTGCATACGCGGCTTTGTCCCTATTAATTTTATATTTTTTAGTATCCTTGATTTTTTCTAAGAGATTTTCTATGCTGGCAAATATTCTCGTATAATCATAATTATAGCATATAAAGTCAGGGTGGCTACGAATGTCTTTTTCTAAGACATCCAATTGTAATCTCAAGTCATTGATTTGATTAGTATATTCTACAATAAGCAACTCAAGAAACTCTAAACCTTGCTTATTAAATAACTGGAGCAGTTTACGATGCATATCGGAATTTTTTACAACACCCGAGGGATATTTCTACTGACGTAAACCTTTCGGGACTATCTGAAGCTTTATACATTCTTGGAAATACAAGATTTCAACCTGTAATTTTTTGTATTTTAACAGGTTGATATCAAATGCCTTCAGTTTATCTATAATAGTATTAGTTCTTACTTGGTTTTCTTCCCGTACTGAATCTTCTTGGTTAGAGCAGTTGGAAAAAATATTAACAGGCATGTTCAAAAAGTCATTGAGTCCAGGTAAAAGAATCCCATCATTGTTTTGATTGTTATTTAGGGCATTGTTTGCAGAAACACCTCTTAGAGATGAACTAGGTGGAATATTATTGGAAATATTTACGTTTCCATTACCATTTACGTTAACTTGACCTCATACTTTGAACTGCTACATCTTCAAGAGGGCTGCATCACTCCTGTATAAGTGGGTCGTGACAGCACTGCTAGTCTCATCGGGTTCCTCGAATCTAATACTCTGCTTTGCTAGATCACCCTTTGAGTTAGCCATGCATAAGGGCTGTTAGGTTACCAATAGCCAGCCCACTTCATCATCGAGAGCCCCCGTGAAACAGATGAACCAGTAGAACCGGGGCTAGTGGAAAAGAGAGACTGCGATTGTTGTGTATCACCGGATTCAGCCATCAAAATCAAAAAAATCAAACGTGAAACACAAACTGGAAAACACAAAACAGGTGATACTGTTAACAAATCACTAGTCTCAAGCAAAAATAAAAGATTTATTCCGCTCTGTTGAAGGCTGCATTAACAGATAGATGCACTTCTTCAGACAACATTTATAAAAATGACCAGAACTTATCAAGCAGTCTGTATTATATACTCGGTCCTAACTAGGAAATAACATCATTAACACAAATCCATAAGCACTTTTCACAGTGTAACATATGTATACACATTTATTTATTTAATCGTTTAGTTCTGCTGGGCTAAGTGGCGATTTCTTCATTCATTTTTTCATTTTACATTTATTATTTTTTCTAATATTCTTTTTATGACTGTTTATTGTTATTCATTATTTACACTTATTGATCAAATGATTTTACAAAGATTTTAATATAACATTTGTACTATTTTGACTTTTTTAGACTCATATATTTACTAAATATCAGGTTTATTGAATATATTTTTAATTTTTTATAACCGTGAATTAGCAGTGTCATTCTAGTTATGGTTGCTTGTATGCACACACCTTTTAATGTTAGAGGGACAAACTGTAACCATTTCTGGATGCTTGTTTAACAATTCAAGCAGGACATATTAGTGTTTATATAAGCACTTATTGGATACTTAATTTTAGACAGATTGGGTCCAATACATTTTTAAACATATTTATAGTTTTACATACGACTCTTAATACTTTTTAGTAGGAAGTGTTTTTTGGTGACTTCTAATTGAATTACTTAATTGAACTAATTAAGTTAATTTAAATGAACCACGTGGCTCTTTACTTCTGTATATAATACAGACTGCTTGATTGTAAGAACAACTTGAAAAAGCTTGGTATTTTACCGAGCGAAAGCGCTTGTTTTTACGTGTGGTGATAGTCTCTAATAAAGGATTATTATTTGAATTGCTGGTGACGTTTCCTGGCTGTGTTTTCAAAGTTCTTGAAACATAGATGTCAAAATGTTAATTTCTGACCAAAAACTAGTAACGTCAGAGCACATTCTGGCTACTCTAACAAGTTGCCCCTTAAAATGTTTTTTTTCATGAACTAAGGGTGGCAACTGTTGTACTCTAAGTAACTGTTAGAAAACCTAGGGGTTTCTAAAGATTTTTGAACAAAAACATCCATTGTTCTTGTCTTTAAAGATTGTCACAGCCAAGTAATCAACTTGGTCAACACAATGAACATGTGTAGACCTTAGAAAGGGGGTTGTGCTAGTAATGTAAAATAAAAATTAATTTTTAAATTATCTTTCTTTGGTATAACAATATTGTCCAAAAAATGTAGGTATATGTACCAACAATCTTTAAACCTAGAATTTAAAATATAGGTCATTTGTATTTAATGACAAGTGTAGCAAAACAATGGTATTCAAACGTTGCTTCTAATGCTTTCTTTCAAAATGCTTATTACCCTAAACTGCCTTCTGTTCTGGCTGCTTAAGCTTGCAGTTACTTCAGAAACACCATCATGATTGCCCGATATTTGAAAAGCAACAGTTAGCCATAGCTGTGGACTCAAATGTTTGTAGTCTTGCAGAAACTGAGTACCAAGATAAGGTTTAGCTTTCCTGAGGTCTTGCTAAGGATAAAGCAGGCAAGTACAGAGTAAGTGAAAAAAATAAAGTTTGTAATTAAGTATAAAATATTTGTAGCATGTGTGTGCATTCTTATTTACTTCTTGGTGGAACTAGACCTAGCAGGGCTACTTCTGCTTTTGTGCAACCAGATGAAATAAATTACTGAAACAGTTTTTATTTGATTACAATCAAACATCAGAGGTGAACACATTCAATAAAGTGGGTATAATTGTTGGCTATGGAAGCTGTCTGTGAATGAAAGTAAATGTCTCTGCTGCTATTTGATTAAATTAAACTGTCATTAATCTGACTTTGCAATATTAGTCTAATGTACATCTGTACAAAGCAAGTTGGAATACCTTAAGCTCAACATTTTTATCACAATCAAACATCTATAGTGCACACAGTCAATGTAATGGCTGGAATTGATGGTATAGAGTCCTTCAGTAGACAAAAGCAGGGCATTGTCACATAATGTATGTTATTTGTTGATATCAATGTAACCCCAATCATTGATATGGCTTATGCATCTCTATGTGTGTTGGGGAAGGGGGTACATGAACAAAGAATGTGTTGTAACTGGAGGGGACGTGTGAATGCAGGGGTTAAAATAAATTATTGTGAACAGTTATTATTTTTATTGTATTACAATCTCATATCTGAGGTGTAAAAGGTCTATACACTTGGCTTTAATTCACGAGGGCTGTTGGTGAATACAAGTGACTAACTCTGCTGTCATTTAGTCCATTTAAGTAGTCATTATTCTGGCTTTGCAGTACTAGTGCACATTTATGTGATGCCATTTGGAATCCTTTACTGATTCTGTTTTTTAACATAGTCAGACGTCTGAGTTGTTCACTGTGAATATGGATACCATATTTAATGGGTTTGAAGGTTGTCTGTAATAAAAAAGAATCACTGTTTTGAGGGAAAGGGATTACAAGGTATCTAAAAACAACAATTTTGCCATATTTTTATTTTAACTTTCTTTCATAAACATCAGCACTGCACACAGTTAGTGACTGTTCTGATCTGGATGGGTGTGTTTGAAAGCAACTGTTCATTATCACAGTGGTACACTGAGAAGCATTGCCAGCTCACAGGGCTTAGTTCACTGAGCGAGTGTTTTGGCTGTGATTCCTTCTTTATACAGTCTACAATTGCTCTCTGCCTCTGTGGGTTTGATTCAGGTGATGTGGTTTCTTCCCCTAGACGCTCATATGTATAATGTGTGTCAGATGGCACCTCAAAGAATGTATGACTTTATGACATCTGGGGTGCAAGCAGCCCCAGGCCCTCAGCTTAATCCAGTTAATCCATCCACACTTATTACAGCAGAGTCTTGGTCAGGTTAGGTCTGTTAAAAGGATTAAGGAAAAATCTAAAAAAAAATAAGACAAAGAGTGAAAAAAAAATAAGAAAGAGGTAATCTATCTGGATCATGTAGGGCCAGGATGGAGGGCAATCAGATGAGGCACTGGTGAGGTGCTTGGGGGGGGGGGGGGACCAGTGTGCAATAGAAGCAAGAAATTCTTTGTCTAGTGCTACATTTCACTTAAGGTTAGCCTTGTTGATTGCAGTCAGTTATTTGAGATGCATACAGTCCATAAAGTAGCTATAATGACTGAGTACTAAAGCAGTCTGTGGATTAAAGTAACTCGCACCATTTGTTGTTTGATTGCAGATGATGGTCACTGACCTATCACAACAGAGCTGCACAGAATTCCAATTAGCCCCACCCCTTCATTTGCTTTCAGCAGCCACCCCCTTGCTTTGCAGTCACCAGCTGCCACTGAGACACACACACACACACACACACACACACACACACACACACACACACACACACACACACACTTGTTCTCTCTCTTTCTCTCAGTTTTACACATAATGCTTACCTATAGACACATTAAAGGAATGCCAGTTCATCTGTGGCATGTCTTTGTGGTGCTGCAGGAAACCACAGCACCTGCATTAAATCCAGATGGAGACAAGGATGTCATGCAGACTCCACATAGAAAAAACACAGCTAAAAACTCAACTGAAGAACCAAGCACTATGCAATAAGAACGCTTCTCATTGTGGCACATAGCCAGTGATCACTTTCCTTATAAACACATCCCGCCCACACCACCAAAGATAGCCACTTATTCTGTACAGTGCTACTATTTGACTGTGAAGAAAATTGAAATACGCTATGATCAACTTGGTGTTCTTATATACCCCCTGGAGGAAGTATCAACAGTCTCTCTCTCTCACACACACACACGCACAACCACACGCACACACACACACACACACACACACACACACACACACACACACGTGGCCACTATCAGTTACAGCCACTTGTAAAACTGTACACCCCAGATGTTTAACTGTGATCAAATGAATGAATATATGTACATAAATTAACTCCCACCCAGGAATGTGTCTTCTTAGATTACTGCTGTGAGAATACAGATTGCAGCCCACTGACTTTACCCCCTCCCATTTCACCTACTTCCCAACTTCTTAACTCAAGAATTTAGCAGAAAGCTAATAAATAATGGGTGAGAAAGGGCCAAAATCATGACATGTACTGCCCTTATAAGCTTAGAAAGTTGCTAGAATAACAGTCTTTGCATTAGCATGGGTGTTACTGTCTGTCATTAATCAGTAGTGGCTGCATTCCTCACTGATTACACAGAAAAAATTTGGAAGGAATAGACCAAAATGTGAGGCTAAATTACAGAAATTCTGTGAAATCAGGGATAGTTTATTTAATTTATCTTACATTTGTTAAACAGGATAGTCTGACTGAGCACTACCCATTTTCAGAAGAGGCCTGAGCAGAAAAGTCTGAAGATAAAAACAATATACACGAACAAATTCTAACATTCACAATGTAGGGAAGAATAAGATCCAAAGGAAAAGTTGGTAAACAATACTTAAAACAACTGAAAATTAAAATGAAAGGTGGGTTTATGTAGCTATATAAATAAGCAGGGTATAGAGTCACAGAAAGGAAAGATAGTTGGGCAGAAGATTAGGATAGGAAGAGGGAAGGTGAGAAAAGTATAGAATAGTGCAGGAAGAAGGAAAGGCAGAAAAGTACAGGCATAGGTCAAAGGCGTATGACTGAATAGTAGGGAAGTAAGTAAAAGAGTGAGTGAGGGATGAGGATGGTAGACAGTGTCATATACAGAGTCATGACCAGTTATTTCTCAGGTTTTTTCATTTGTTGAGAGAGGATTTTGTGTTGCTGTAACTTTGAACGCCTGGTGGAATGTAGTTCCATAACTTTGCTAAGCACAATATAACAGTTACTTGATTCAGACACTTTATCCCCCCACACATACCTATACACATATGCACTCACTCACTGACAGTAAAACTCCTGCATACTTGACAAGTGGCACTTGTAGTGTTGTTCCCACACTCATATTTTAGCAATAATCCATTACTTATTAATCAATGGGCGATTTCAACTACACCACCATTAACTGGGAAAACTACTCATGTACCAACTCCTTCACACAATGCTTTCTGGAATTCATAAACTCCAATGCCCTGGATCAACTTAACCACACCCCACCAGAGGCAACAATATCCTAGACCTAGTCATTACCGACATGAGTGACCAATGTTCCACGTGTGAAGTCAACTCCTCATTGGTCCGATCCGACCATAAGCTAATCACCCTTGATATCCACATCCTGCCCCTACTTCCCATTAAGGAAACCACGGTAAAATATTTCTCCAAAGCCAACTTCATGCTTCTTAAGACAGAAGTGGTGAACTTCATGACACCCATGCAGATGGACAATACAGTTACGACTGCTGAATCCTACACAAATGCACTCTATAAGCACTTACACAAGTGCATGGATCGTGCTATCCCAAACAGAACCAAGACGTTATCCTCCAAAAAAAGGAAGCCAATCTGGTGGTCCCCTGCCATAAACAAACTGTACAACAGAAGGAAGAAATCATTGCAAAAGAGAGTAAAATCCCATGAGTGGAGGAGCTCCCTGGTCAGCCTCAGTAAGAAGCTGAGATCCATTATAAGATCTTCCAAAGCTAGCTACGAAAACAAAATCACTACTGATTCTAAGGACAACCACAAAGCATTCTATAGCTATGTCAAGAATCTCAATGGCAACACCCAGATCTGCTCTGAGTTAGAGCACAACGGCACGGAAATTGCAGAACCAACTGATATTGCCAACATCCTAGCAGATAGGTTCAGTGCTAACTTTACCCCCCCACCCCCTAAATGGCCCATATCTATACAGGAAGAATGCAGAATTCCTGTAATCACAACTACGCAGGTAAAAGCTGCACCCTCTAAAGCCAAAAACACAGCATCCATGGGACCGGACAACATCCCAGGCTGCATTTTACACGAACTTCAGAACAAACTGGCTCCCCACCTAAGCACCATGTTCAATCATAGCCTCACATCATGCTTTGTGCCCACTGAATGGCGCACAGAAACAGTTATCCCACTCCACAGAGGAGGAGCTACCACTGATCCCGGGTACTATTGCCCTATTAGCCTGACGAGCCTGGTCTGCAAGGCCATGGAACGTATCATCATGGAACTCATAAACAAAGACATTGGTAACCTCCAAACTCTGGATCCCACCTAGTTCGGGTTTGTGAAAGGCAGATCATGCCTCCTGAACCTGATCGACTTCTTTGAGGCAGTCACCAAAGCCGTAGATGAGGGTAAGGTGGTTCACACAGCCTATCTTGACCTCGCCAAGGCTTTTGACACCATCCTCCATTGTGGAATTATAGCTAAACTCACTAAACTAGGTATAAATCCCTACATCACAAGATGGGTTGCTAGCCGGCTCACTGACAGAACCCACACTGTAAAAGTTGCACACTCCAAATCTGACCTCAAACCAGTGACAAGTGGACTACCACAGGGTTCAGTTTTAGGACCTCTCCTGTTTGGTATCTACTTCTCTGAAGTACAGGCTAACACACAAGGCCTCTGGCTAATGAAGTTCGCAGATGACTGCAAACTAGGAACCATAGTTGAGTCCCCAAATGATACGGAAATCCTACAGAAGGGCCTCGCTGAGACAGATGCCTGGTGTCAGAGCCATGGCCTCAAGCTCAGTGCCAAAAAGTGCATTGTCATCCCCTTTGGTAAAAACTCTGTACCCATGAACTACTACATAGACAGCAGTCTACTTAACACCGAATGTGTGATAAGAGAACTTGGGATCCAGGTGGACAGTAGTCTGTCCTTTGATAGTCACATCACCACAGTAGTCAGGAAGTCCTTCTACGTGGCACACCTCATCAGAAAAGGGTTCCCATCCAGGAAAAAAGAGGTCATTGTTCCCCTCTACTCGACACTCATTAGACCCATTATAGAGTACAATGCCTTTTTTGGAATGTACCTGACAAGACATCTGCAGCAGCTGGAAAGTCCACAGAAGTACCTCACAAAGAGGATTACTGGCCTCAAACAGATGCCTTACACTGACCGTCTAAAAAACTCCAGCTTTACTCCATAGCATATCGCCTACTCCAAAGTGATCTCTGCCTAACATATAAAGCTATGTCAAACCCAAAGCTGTTGGACATGCTACACCTAAAGAAATACCAATCACTCTGAGCTACACGGTCTAGGGACCTAAACCTTGTCACCACAGTAAACAGGACATGCTGGAGGGATAGATTCCTGTCCCAGAGACTTCCCATACTCTGGAACAGGCTACCCATCTGTGTCAAGCAAAGAGATCCATTAGCACTCTTCAAGAAAAATCTTGATGAGTGGATGGGAAATAGGAAATACACCCCGGGATCACTTCTGTGTCTCTCTGTTCTCGACAGTACAGCACAGGAAAATAACTTTCTTGCGGTGGCATAAACCTGGAACCTTGTTGGCTACAGGGCTTACTTACGTGAGGCTCTTGGGCTGATAGCCTAGTACCTACCTATGAACCTGTATATTTTTACTTTCGTCTTAGAAGGCTTGCCTCAGTCTGAGCTAGAAACCTAAGGCAACCTAAACCAATAGAAATCTCTCTTCACTGCTTCATTCAACAGCCCAAAGAGGCACTTTTTTCTGATGATTCTGCCTTCTGCGAGAGACTGGAGGAAATGTGATAAGATATAATTGCTGTATTCTGAGTACAGAGTAGATGTGTGAAGCTGATTTCTTTTCTTTTTCTTTCAAGTGGACCTCAGAACGTCTCAGAGCTCCATGCATGCAATGAGTTCCAATCTCAATAACAGTAATGGTAGTGGTAACGCTAAAGCTTTATTTTGTAATTTAAAAAAGAGAGAGAAAAAGTAAATAAAGAATGTATTTTTTTCTGGTTTATTCCGGGTGGGGGGGTGGCATCACAGCAGCAAGTTCCATGAGGCAACCTGCTGTGTTTGTATGTGCAACTGTCTGTGTATCTTATGATGAACCTGACTTGTTACAGACAGTGCGTGTGTGTACATGTCTTCCTATGTGTGAGATAAATGCATAACAATTCTGTATAGCTGTAAAATAAAAGTAGTTGGCTTGAAATTATCTTTCAAAAATAAGACAGAATGCATCACAAAACATTCAGACCTGTAGAGCTTTTATGCAAGGGGTCATTGACCTAAGTTTAGTAGTGGGACCATCCTCAAACTCTGCCCTGCGTCCCATCCAATCTAAAACTGCTACTGGTAGAGTCATCAGTCTGGGAAAGTTTTATATACTGAGATGTCACATATCCATTAATTCTTGCTGGCAGGGCTTTACTCCGAGCTCAGCCCTTATTGTAAGTACTTGTAACTTTCATTCTCTGTCTAAAATACAGAGCTGACCCTAGCAAAGAAGACAAGAGAGCTTATGCTGAAGTGAAGGATTTTCTTAGAAAACATGCATTTTGATCAGGTGTTTGGTATGCATTTAGTTATTCTTTTCAATAATGCTGACTTTTTTTCAGTGACAGTTTCACTCTTTGGAACCAAATAATAGCTTGCTTGTCTGTCCCTTCATCCGCATGAATTTAGTTACTTGACTGTGTGTACCCTTTTGTTATATTCTTAGGCATACCTTTCAAATGTCACGATCAGATTTTAGAAATTGTTGGTCTGTTCCGCATGCAATTTGTGGTTTCCTGGCAAAACACTGAGGATTGAAGTCTCTAAGTAGACACGCATTCAAGTTTCAGGCTTCATATCTTTCAGAAAATGCATGCTAACAGAAAACCTGTTATTCTAGCAACTTTTAAGTGTATAAGAGTAATATTTAAAGTCTGTCCCTAGGTTTCAGCCTTCCCAACCCCATTATTTTTGGTTTTGTGCAGAGTTCTTGAGCTAAGCAGTTGAGAATATGTTCTTAGGCAGTTTATCAAATTTTAGTTAATGTACTTTGGCTTGTTCTTCTGCAAGCTCTGTTACTTTAATTGGTTCTGGTGTTTCACAAGCTGTGATATGAACTTTGGCACATAATCCTTATCGAAAGGATTATTTTACACAACGATTCTTGTGCAGATGTCACGCCTGTTGTTTTTGCTTTGTCACTGTTACCCATAATATAGGGAGGAGACAGACGTATCATGCATCCCTTTCACAGTGTAGCAAGCGCCTCTAGTTTCTTTGTTCACCCAGTGGTCCCTAACCCCATGATTGTCACAAAAACAGACCGAAAAGATGACTTTTATGTAGTCATTTGGATAGCTATGTTGGCTTCATATGTAAGCCAGATAATGAGATCCTGGTCATTACATATTAACCAACACTAAGCTGATAGTTTAACAGACAAAAAAAGTTTGCAGGGCTTATTGTCTGGCTGTCAGTTCCTTTTGAGGTCTATAACAATACAATGAGGTGTCATCTGGATTATGCATCTATCCTGACAGGGATACCACATAATGACATGATACATTTAGTCTGTGATAGCCTTGTCAATTCACCCTTGTCAAAATGAGAGCATTTAATTTTACATTGGAACGCTGTGCAGCCTGAGGTTCATTTTCTACTGTCTCATTAAGACATCCTTCCAGGCTGAAGATAGTCTCTGTCCTCTGTGTAATTAATCAAGGATATGACCCTAAAACTCATTTTGACTACTATTATTACATGACACAAGCATGGAAAGAAATCCACTTCCAGTGCAGCACTGTGCATGATATGGCTTCTTATGCATAAAGACATTGCAGAGTAAACCACTGCAGTGCAGAAATGTTTTAGGTTGCAATTCAGTCCTGTCAAGCAAAGTTAAATGTATTTCACAGCAGACCACTTCATGCAAAACACTATGGAAAGAGCACACAAAAACATGAATGTTCTGTGAGTTGTACAACATCTGTCCAGTACCACTAAAGGGATCCTTCAGGCATCAGAACCACTAGCTGAATCATAGAACAGATGAGGTGCGTGGAAGGAAATACCAGCTGGGGAGACATTTTGTTTGGATTAACATTCTAGGAACTAGAGCCATCCTTGACAGACATGTAAATTCATCCATTAATTCAACCCTTTTTCACATTTTTACACATGGGATTGGGATGTTTTGATGCAAAAAGACATGTGACATCCTAGCATAAGTGGATGGTGAATCTGGACCTGCTTTTCTCTATGGGTGATTTTAATGCTCTGTTCAGTGTTCAAAAAATACATTTCAAGCCTAAACTGTATTTTTGGGTTTTAACAGTATATATATTTGAGTAAGCTGGGCATAATCAGCATTTATCAACCATTTGTCATCATGGTATGGAGATGGTGGAGTGATTTGCCAGTTTAATGTTATACTTAATGTACTGTTTCTGTTTTTGGGACTTTCTGTTTTACTGTTTTATATGACTTATTTTAGTTACAATTAAAATCTAAAAAAAAACATATCACAGAAGACTTTATTTCTTGTGGTGGAAACTTCTGGTAGTCAAATCTTGGTTCTTAAATCCTTGTTCTTACCTTCTTCTTATAGTCCTTATTAGGGTAATGTGGCGTAATAATCCTTCCTTCATGCCTAAGGTTGAAATAGCCATTTGCCAGGTTTTATCCCACAATACTTTAAATATGGAGAATATCTTCTGTAGTCAATAGATTTAAACTGATAGTCCAGATATTGGGCAGAAAGACAAACCCTATTACAAAGGGTGAGCAATTGTCTGCATCCTTCATCGAAAGCCAAGAAAAAAAAGTTATTAAAGATCATGTGCACAGAGGCAAACATGTCAGTCCATGAAAACTTTTATTTTTGTGTTCTACCATAAGGGTTTGCATTGTATTTCTTTTAATGTACACACACCAAATCTGTATTTTTAAATTTTCAATAAAGGTACTGCTTCATACGTAAACCTGCCCAATCCACCGCATATTCATGTAGAGGGCATTGTGCTTCTATGTAGATGTGCTAGTATCATTGTTGGGTCTTAAGTGTCTAATTTCTCTGAACCACAGGCCATAAGAAATAAATATCCCTTTGGTTTTGTATCAAGGTGCATTTTCTGTACAAAGCCAAATGGAACGTGTGCACTGAAGTAAGCATGACTGACTGCAATAATAAGGATTTACCAGAAAATCAAAAGGTATAAGAGACAAGTCAGCTTTCAGACAGAACAGGAAAATTTGCAGAATCCTCAGGACTAGTACAAAATGTACATACACAAACACATTTATTTAATACTTCTACTTTTGCCTATAATGCTTATGCTAAGCTTCATACATTTGTAGAGTAATATATCTTCGCTATTGTTAAACCAGGATCGTGGGCAGGAGGAATAGTATAAAAACCCAGTCTAACTTTGTCTTTCTGCTTTTCTCCCTGTTTAAATGGTCACCACAGCAGAACTCCGGTCCGCTAATGATTGGGTAGTGGATAAAATAATAAATACAGTAGTAAAAGCTCACTTTTTGGCAGTTCAGTGCTGCAGTACAGAAACAAGGGGATACACAGTAGCAATCTGTCTGCATCTGTATGAAGCGCTAGCAAGTGGATGATGCAAAAGTAAAGGGAGAAATACCAAATAAATAGAAATAGTTCCAAAGTTCAAGCAGCTCATAGGCAAAGGACAATCCAAACTTTATTTGGTTAGCGCTTTCGGAAGTTCCCTTTCTTCTAGTGACAACAAAAACTAATTTGAAACTCCCTTAAATAACAAGACATCTTCAATAAATAAATCAATAATTCAATTAGCAGACAATTATACTTTAAAATTGTATCAATTAAAAACTTTGGAATGCCAATCTTATAAGCCCAAAAGCTCAAATAGAAAGCGGAGAAAAATACACATGGATTTAGAAGTTTTTTAGAAAAGAAGTCCTGGTTATGGAAAACAGAAAATCAGTTACTGCACACCAGCTGCACGCGGTACTTTCAGTGGACTGTCAGTGGAACTGTAAGCAAGTGAGAAAAATAAGTAGTGCACATGAACTTTAATTCGTTTTGAAACGTAGTTGTAAAACTTGGAATTGTCTTTTGTATTGCAACAAATATGACAAGTTTTAAGGCGAGATGTATCATGTTCCCATTATAGCTGCCTACTGCTTCCATGGATTTTCCATAATATGTCCTTGAAGAAATGCTCTTTGGTCATCCTGAGTTCGTCATTACGCTTATGTGTAGATAGTAAGGTTTAAACTACTAACTCCTTGGTGCTTAGTTTCTTGTCCCTCACCATTGAGTATATTCCCTCTATCACACATGATGACTCTAAACTAAGGGAACTGGTCCCCTCAAGGAATCAAACTTTATCCAGCATGGTAAAACAAGCCGTTTCTGGCTGTGAGTGGGGTCTCAGCCTTCCTATTCTCCATGTAGGGTATTTGTTTTCTGTAACCCTTTTGTTTCGCTTATTCTAGGTTAGTAGTTACAAGTATTTATCATAAAGATCACAGTTTCATTTTTCATTATTTGTTTATTTTTTCCCTTCTTGAAGATGGCACAACCTGAGAGAGAGAGTAGAACAAAAAGGACTTATATTTAAGAATATAAAGCCTGGACAATTAGGATTCCTTAAGGGGCTGAGAGAAAACCACTTAGAATGGGAATTTCTAAGAAGTGCAAGCTGGATGCAACCTTTAGGACTAAGTGTTCCTTCAAGGATACATTTTACACAGTTATCACAGGTATTTTTCCACAGTACGGCCAAGCAAATTCAAGTGGATTTGATCTTGGGATGTCCTATATGGCCACACAGCTGAAGCTTTCTCCACTCTTTCGTGACACTCACTGTAATGGTGCATTTTTTTGAAAACATCTGGTTACGCGAGAATATAAACAGTGTCCAGTTTACTCTAGCATATGTACCTAAACCTTGTTAAACCACAAGTAACAAAAATCACTCACACGGTCTAGGGACCTAAACCTTGTCACCACAGTAAACAGGACATGCTGGAGGGATAGATTCCTGTCCCAGAGACTTCCCATACTCTGGAACAGGCTACCCATCTGTGTCAAGCAAAGGTCTTCATTAGCACTCTTCAAGAAAAATCTTGATGAGTGGATGGGAAATAGGAAATACACCCTGGGGATCACTTCTGTGTCTCTGCTCGACAGTAGCACAGGAAAATAACTTTCTTGGGTGGCATAAACCTGGGTACCTTGTTGGTTAGGCTTACGTAGGCTCTTGGGCTGATAGCCTAGTACCTACCTATGAACCTGTATATTTTACTTTCGTCTTAGGCTGCCTCAGTCTGAGCTAGAAACCTAAGGCAACCTAAACCAATAGAAATCTCTCTTCACTGCTTCATTCAACAGCCCAAAGAGGCACTTTTTTCTGATGATTCTGCCTTCTGCGAGAGACTGGAGGAAATGTGATAAGATATAATTGCTGTATTCTGAGTACAGAGTAGATGTGTGAAGCTGATTTCTTTTCTTTTTCTTACAAGTGGACCTCAGAATGTCTCAGAGCTCCATGCATGCAATGAGTTCCAATCTCAATAACAGTAATGGTAGTGGTAACGCTAAAGCTTTATTTTGTAATTTAAAAAAGAGAGAGAAAAAGTAAATAAAGAATGTATTTTTTTCTGGTTTATTCCGGGTGGGGGGGGGTGGCATCACAGCAGCAGGTTCCATGAGGCAACCTGCTGTGTTTGTATGTGCAACTGTCTGTGTATCTTATGATGAACCTGACTTGTTACAGACAGTGCGTGTGTGTACATGTCTTCCTATGTGTGAGATAAATGCATAACAATTCTGTATAGCTGTAAAATAAAAGTAGTTGGCTTGAAATTATCTTTCAAAAATAAGACAGAATGCATCACAAAACATTCAGACCTGTAGAGCTTTTATGCAAGGGGTCATTGACCTAAGTTTAGTAGTGGGACCATCCTCAAACTCTGCCCTGCGTCCCATCCAATCTAAAACTGCTACTGGTAGAGTCGTCAGTCTGGGAAAGTTTTATATACTGAGATGTTCACATATCCATTAATTCTTGCTGGCAGGGCTTTACTCCGAGCTCAGCCCTTATTGTAAGTACTTGTAACTTTCATTCTCTGTCTAAAATACAGAGCTGACCCTAGCAAAGAAGACAAGAGAGCTTATGCTGAAGTGAAGGATTTTCTTAGAAAACATGCATTTTGATCAGGTGTTTGGTATGCATTTAGTTATTCTTTTCAATAATGCTGACTTTTTTTCAGTGTCAATTTCACTCTTTGGAACCAAATAATAGCTTGCTTGTCTGTCCCTTCATCCGCATGAATTTAGTTACTTCACTGTGTGTACCCTTTTGTTATATTCTTAGGCATACCTTTCAAATGTCCCGATCAGATTTTAGAAATTGTTGGTCTGTTCCGCATGCAATTTGTGGTTTCCTGGCAAAACACTGAGGATTGAAGTCTCTAAGTAGACACACATTCAAGTTTCAGGCTTCATATCTTTCAGAAAATGCATGCTAACAGAAAACCTGTTATTCTAGCAACTTTTAAGTGTATAAGAGAATATATAAAGTCTGTCCCTAGGTTTCAGCCTCCCCAACCCCGTTATTTTTGGTTTTGTGCAGAGTTCTTGAGCTAAGCATTTGAGAATATGTTCTTAGGCAGTTTATCAAATTTTAGTTAATGTACTTTGGCTTGTTCTTCTGCAAGCTCTGTTACTTTAATTGGTTCTGGTGTTTCACAAGCTGTGATATGAACTTTGGCACATAATCCTTATCGAAAGGATTATTTTACACAACGATTCTTGTGCAGATGTCACGCCTGTTGTTTTTGCTTTGTCACTGTTACCCATAATATAGGGAGGAGACAGACGTATCATGCATCCCTTTCACAGTGTAGCAAGAGCCTCTAGTTTCTTTGTTCACCCAGTGGTCCCTAACCCCCATGATTGTCACAAAAACAGACCGAAAAGATGACTTTTATGTAGTCATTTGGATACCTATGTTGGCTTCATATGTAAGCCAGATAATGAGATCCTGGTCATTACATATTAACCAACACTAAGCTGATAGTTTAACAGACAAAAAAAGTTTGCAGGGCTTATTGTCTGGCTGTCAGTTCCTTTTGAGGTCTATAACAATACAATGAGGTGTCATCTGGATTATGCATCTATCCTGACAGTGATACCACATAATGACATGATACATTTAGTCTGTGATAGCCCTGTCAAATCACCCTTGTCAAAATGAGAGCATTTAATTTTACATTGGAACTCTGTGCAGCCTGTGGTTCATTTTCTGCTGTCTCATTAAGACATCCTTCCAGGCTGAAGATAGTCTCTGTCCTCTGTGTACTTAATCAAGGATATGACCCTAAAACTCATTTTGACTACTATTATTACATGACACAAGCATGGAAAGAAATCCACTTCCAGTGCAGCACTGTGCATGATATGGCTTCTTATGCATAAAGACATTGCAGAGTAAACCACTGCAGTGCAGAAATGTTTTAGGTTGCAATTCAGTCCTGTCAAGCAAAGTTAAATGTATTTCACAGCAGACCACTTCATGCAAAACACTATAGAAAGAGCATACAAAAACATAAATGTTCTGTAAGTTGTACAACATCTGTCCAGTACCACTAAAGGGATCCTTCAGGCATCAGAACCACTAGCTGAATCATAGAACAGATGAGGTGCATGGAAGGAAATACCAGCTGGGGAGACATTTTGTTTGGATTAACATTCTAGGAACTAGAGCCATCCTTGACAGACATGTAAATTCATCCATTAATTCAACCCCTTTTCACATTTTTACACATGGGGTTGGGATGTTTTGATGCAAAAAGACATGTGACATCCTAGCATAAGTGGATGGTGAATCTGGACCTGCTTTTCTCTATGGGTGATTTTAATGCTCTGTTCAGTGTTCAAAAAATACATTTCAAGCCTAAACTGTATTTTTGGGTTTTAACAGTATATATATTTAAGAGTAAGCTGGGCATAATCAGCATTTATCAACCATTTGTCATCATGGTATGGAGATGGTGGAGTGATTTGCCAGTTTAATGTTATACTTAATGTACTGTTTCTGTTTTTGGGACTTTCTGTTTTACTGTTTTATATGACTTATTTTAGTTACAATTAAAATCTAAAAAAACAACATATCACAGAAGACTTTATTTCTTGTGGTGGAAACTTCTGGTAGTCAAATCTTGGTTCTTAAATCCTTGTTCTTACCTTCTTCTTATAGTCCTTATTAGGGTAATGTGCTTTTGCGTAACAATCCTTCCTTCATGCCTAAGGTTGAAATAGCCATTTGCCAGGTTTTATCCCACAATACTTTAAATATGGAGAATATCTTCTGTAGTCAATAGATTTAAACTGATAGTCCAGATATTGGGCAGAAAGACAAACCCTATTACAAAGGGTGAGCAATTGTCTGCATCCTTCATCGAAAGCCAAGAAAAAAAAAAGTTATTAAAGATCATGTGCACAGAGGCAAAATGTCAGTCCATGAAAACTTTTTATTTTTGTGTTCTACCATAAGGGTTACATTGTATTTCTTTAATGTACACACCAAATCTGTATTTTTTAAATTTTTTTCAATAAAGGTACTGCTTCATACGTAAACCTGCCCAATCCACCGCATATTCATGTAGAGGGCATTGTGCTTCTATGTAGATGTGCTAGTATCATTGTTGGGGTCTTAAGTGTCCAATTTCTGAACCACAGGCCATAAGAAATAAATATCCCTTTGTTTTGTATCAAGGTGCATTTTCTGTACAAAAAAAAAAATGGAACGTGCACTGCGAAGCATGACTGACTGCAATACTAAGTGATTTACCAGAAAATCAAAGGTATAAGAGACAAGTCAGCTAGACAGAACAGGAAAATTTGCAGAACTCAGGACAGTACAAATGTACATACACAAACACATTTATTTACTTACTTGCCTATAATGCTTGCTGCTTCACATTTGTAGAGTAATATATCTTTTATTGTTAAACCAGGATCGTGGGCAGAGGAATAGTATAAACCCAGTCTAACTTGTCTTTCTGCTTTTCCTGGTTGGGGGTCGCCACAGCAGAACTCCGGTCCGCTAATGATTGGCAGTGGATAAACACAATACAGTAGTAAAAGCTCACTTTTTTTGGCAGTTCAGTGCTGCAGTACAGAAACAAGGATACACAGTAGCAATCTGTCTGCATCATGAAAGCAGCAAGTGTGATGATGCAAAGTAAAGGGAGAAATACCAAATAAATGAAATAACCAAGTTAAGCAGCTCCAGGCAAAGGACAATCCAAACTTTATTTGGTTAGCGCTTTCGGAAGTTCCTTCTTCAGACAACAAAACACAATTTGAAACTCCCTTAAATAACAAGACATCTTCAATAAATAAATCAATAATTCAATTAGCAGACAATTATACTTTAAAATTGTATCAATTAAAAACTTTGAATGCCAATCTTATAAGCCCAAAAGCTCAACAGAAAGCGGAGAAAAATACACATGGATTTAGAAGTTTTTTTTTTTTTTAGAAAAGAAGTCCTGGTTATGGAAAACAGAAAATCAGTTACTGCACACCAGCTGCACTGTACTTTCAGACTGTCAGTGGAACTGTAAGCAAGTGAGAAAAAAAATAACAGTGCACATGAACTTTAATTCGTTTCGAAACGGTTGTAAAACTGAATTGTCTTTTGTATTGCAACAAATATGACAAGTTTTAAGGGATGTATCATGTTCCATTATAGCTGCCACTGCTTCCATGGATTTTCCATAATATGTCCTTGAAGAAATGCTCTTTGGTCATCCTGGAGTCTGCTTACGCTATGGTAGATAGTTTAAACTACAACTCCTTGGTGCTTAGTTTCTTGTCCCTCACCATTGAGTATATTCCCTCAAGCACACATGACATCTAAACTAAGGGAACTGTCCCTCAAGGAATCAAACTATCCACATGGTAAAACAAGCCTTTGTCAGGAGTGGGGTCTAGCCTTCCTATTCTCCATGTAGGGGTATTTGTTTTCTGTAACCCTTTTGTTTATTATTCTTAGTTGTAGTTATGCTATTTATCATAAAGATCACAGCCATTTTTCATTATTTGTTTATTTTTTTTTCCCTTCTTGAAGATGGCACAACCTGAGAGAGAGAGAACAGTATGGACTTATATTTAAGAATATAAAGCCTGGACAATTAGACCTTAAGGGGCTGAGAGAAAACCACTTAATGTAATTTCTAAGAAGTGCAAGCTGGATGCAACCTTTAGGACTAAGTGTTCCTTCAAGGATACATTTTACACAGTTATCACAGGTATTTTTCCACAGTACGGCCACCCAAGTGGATTGATCTTGGGATATGTCCTATATGGCCACACAGCTGAAGCTTTCCACTCTCAGACACTCACTGTAATGGTGCATTTTTTTTTGAAAACATCTGGTTACAGGAATATAAACAGTGTCCATTCTCTTGACTTTTTCTCCTTTTGGGTTTTTTCACTTGATCAAAAACTGAAGTATTCCTGCGGTCATTGCAAAATTTTGTTAATGGGTTTGCAAAGTTTAAGCAGTGCTGAACGGTTGTAATACCTGCAGCATTAGATCTGTTTCTCAGCTTGAGCTCTTTTGAAAGAGCCAGCCTTATGGGCAGTACCTGTAACTTTTGTTCAGTATGTTTCTCAAATGCATGTTTCAGTTTTATTTCCTAGGTGAGGGGAACATCCTTTACACTCTAAGCAGTTAAATTCTGCCTTTTCTGACTTTCTGAGGTCCCATTTATGGCTCTGGAAGTAAGAAGCAAAATATTCCCCTGGTGTGACCACTACTTATTAAAAAAGGGAAAGTAAGGTGCAAGTTATATGCTTAAAATCCAATTGCACGCGTCCTCATTATGGTACGGTTAATTTCTCTTTAAGGTATTCGGGGCTTTTTTATTTTACATGGGGAGAACACAGATTAGCTTGCACATAAAGGACAACTGCATCCAGAAATTAAAAATAAAATGTGTGTGTATATATATATATATATATATATATATATATATATATATATATATATATATATATATATATATATATATATATATATATATATGGGTCTACGTCGTAACAACAAAAGACGAGAAAAATGAAACACAGAACACCGAGATGAAAACAACGAAACCCCAGAACACCGAAAAACACATAAGTTTACAAAACACACAAAAACACACACACAACTGCCCCACACTACTAAACAAAACACCCTACACTAACGATAGGCAGTGGGGCAAGCCCCCCTGCACCCCCCACTTGGGAGGCTGCACCCTCCACCCCCTACTTTAATATTCTAACTCTGAGATCGCACAGACACACAAGGCAAACACACACACAGTACAATCCCTCGCACATTCACACTACAGTCACAACACACACTTACATACAGCATTTCCCATCACAAATACACTCACACACACTTACCTACAGCAGAATACAAAAAGTGCTAATTCAAACTCCCGTAACATCGGGATTTTGAATTTCGTGCTTTTTGGTTTTCTGCGGTTTCGTTGTTTTCGTCTCGGCATTCCGGATTTTGATCTTCTAGTCTTTCGTCCAACTCAAGTAGACCCATAAATATATATATATATATATATATATATATATATATATATATATATGTGTGTATCAATGTATTCTATTTTAATGTATTAAATTAAAAATAAAATGTCACTGTCGCTTGTCCGGTCAGAATGAAACAGATGAACGGTTGTGGGTTCAGTTCAAGCAGCTTTATTACACACAAACACATTAGGAATGAGGCTTTGTAATGTAAACTTAAATAAACTTATAAACAGACTACTACACTCATACATATTAACACTCTGACTGTTCTCTCAAAATGACACTGCTGCCTGCACGTGCTCACCATTTATATGTACAGGCCTACATTTGGAAATGTTTCTTAATGGAACACACACACACTCTGTTCTACAGTCACTATATATTTTTTTTCCAGTATTAATGTGCATGCATAACTGCTTGACTTTTTTTTTTTAATTTGCTAGTTCCCAGAATGGGCTAAAGAGGCTACCTTATTGATGTAATCACTCTATCTCTTCAATAGCTTACATCACTGAGGCATGTTTTTAGACTGCAGCTGACGGAAGTGTAATTGCTTTTCATGCTTAGCTATGATTTTGCCCGAGTTCTTTTTACACCATCCCTTTAAAATCATTGTTAAATATAGCTAATTGTTAAGCTTAGAACAGTTGGTAATGTATTTGTCTTTGTTCAGGATTAGAACTTGTAGTTCTAGGCTCGCTTTCTAGCTGAGGGGTGAAGTTGGTTTTATAAGACTTAAGGACAATGTACACTTGGGCTTTCATTGCCATATACATTTAGGTTTAAGATGTGTTGCTGTCTGTAGGCTTATTGAGAGACCTGCCTAACTCGTTTGTTTTTTTTATGGACGCACATTTACTTAGGTATAGCTTTCCCTTCCCTATTCATTGACTTGATTCAGACAAAAACAGCATACAAGATGGTACAAATGCTGTGGCAAACAGGAGCATGAACTAATATGAAATGCTTCAGACAATAAAAATGATATGCAAAAAAAGTGCAGGAGGAGGACTGGACAAAAGAATTGAGAAAAAATTTAAAATTCCTTTTTTTCTTTGCAGATGAAACTTCTAGAGTAGAATAGCAGGAAGGAATAGTACATTTGTGATTAAAATTTGCATGAACCACCAAAAGTAAACATACTTAAACATTTAGTGCATTGAAAGCACTTAAAAATAATCACATCCTATGCAACTCATTGTTACGGAGGGCTACTCCCTGAATCGTTAATCTTCCACTAAGACTGTTGTAGTAGTCGTGGCTGAGACAACGGTGTAAGTGCAGACACAGTCAAGTATCCTTCATCGAATGAATGGAGAAAAATAATCTGTTGCATTTGCTATGTAACCAGTTATAGAACTGGTTTCCTTTTACGTCCCTTGTACCGTTAGAAAGCCATTTCTAATATAAGGTAGTGCTTTCTGCATGACTCATTTCCTAGGCTAGTAACTGCTCGGTTTGTTTTCGCCTCATATGGTGTCAGCATTGTGCTGTTGTAGTGACATCAGAAATGTCTTTGCTGGGCAGTTGCTGAGTTGCACTGGGCATCAGTTATCTCATAATCTATAAAGTCAATGTGTTTGTGCAAGTATTGATGGAACAGCACAAGAAAGGACCTATATGTAATGATTTCCAGAACAACATTATGCACATATTAGCATTGACAAATGGACTTATTGTTGTACAGAGGTAGAACAAAACCAAATGTTTTAACATAGCAGACTACAGTTTAAATACTTATAATCTGGTGCTGTTGATGACATGTAGTAGATTTTTAAAAACAAGAAATACTGGTAAATGTTTACAACTCTGCCAAAGAACATAAAACATAAATTGTCTGTGATTACCTGAGGTAATATATCTTGATTTTTTTTAAATGCTTTAAAGGTGGTAAAAGAGGAAGAATTCTTGAACTTGTCACACTGTGCATTGGTGGATCTCATAAGCCAAGAGAATCTCCTTGTTCTGTGTGAGTCTGAAGTTTACAATGCATGCATTGAATGGGTCCGCTGGGACATAGACAACAGAGCACAATACTTTCATGCACTTTTGAATGCAGTTCATCTTTACTCTTTGCCACCGAAGTTTTTGAAGATCCAGCTTCAACACTGTCCAATTCTGCACAAAGCAGACACCTGCCGTGACTATTTATCTAGGATTTTCCAAGATATGGCACTCCGTAAATCTCTTCCTCCCACAAAACTACGGGGCAATCAACTTATTTATGTAGCAGGTGGCTACCTTCAGCATTCTTTGACTTCCATGGTGGCTTACAATCCAAGGACAGAGGAGTGGGTGACACTAATGGATATGCCAGCTCCAAGAAGTGGCCTTGGAGCCTGTGTTCTTTTTGGACTTTTTTATGCAGTTGGTGGTAGAAATAACTCACTTAATGAAAACACTGATTCCAAATCATTACACTGCTTCAACCCAATGACAAACCAGTGGAGTACAAGAGCAGACATGACCGTGCCCAGGAACCGTGTAGGGGTGGCAGCGGTTGATGGTTTTATTTATGCTGTTGGGGGTTCATCTGGATCTGCTCATCACAACAGTGTTGAAAAGTAAGTACTGATAATAGTGAACAGATATCCTATTCTTTTAGGTGAATGTAATTCATGATACAATATTAAAACTAAAGTATAATAGTCCATGTTTGCTCCAGACTGAAGTAAGAAAACAAACCATGATCTATTAAACAGTCACAGATTTGTTTTGTCAGAAACTGCAGGGCGTTGCTGAGAATTCCTTGTTGCTTCCAGTAATCAGTTAGCTGACATTTAATGAAACAGAGTACTTGTAACTGTTTTTCTAAAATATTTTTTATTAACAGATTATTTGAAATTTTTGGTCAAATGTTTTTGATATATTAAGTTAAATTATCCTCAAAGGAAGGCATTGAGCTATACACAAGTACCTATACTTTGGCAAAAGTTATTGAAAATTGACTTGAAAGTGCCAAGTTGCAGAATCAGCTCTGCTAGCAAATGGGAGGCAAAATTACCAATCTTACAAGAATAAGTATATGTGTTTACCCGTGATATTTAATACTAAGTGCTTTGCATCTAGAAAAGTCCGTCATTACTACCCATTTCCCCTTCTGTCTTTCTGCAATCTGCCCTGAGTTTGCCAAAGCCATAGTATGCAGGTTGGAAGTGCAGATCTCGTTTAAAGGAGGGAAACATAGGTATTTACAGCTTCTTTCATCCTCTTTGGGTCATCTGATGATCTGGACTTCTTCAAACCAGTATTTATTTTTAAAGCCAGTCAATTTTTTTTAAAGAACACTTTTACAATTTAGCTCCATAAATAAAATAAGAAAATCTCAGCAGACCTTAAAAAGTTTAAAGGGCATGTCTTGCACAGTGTCATTCCAAATATAATCATCGTGTTGCTACTGTATTGGCAGTGGGAGATGATTAGGGGACCCTTCATAGTAAAAGTAATGTCTTTCGGCTTTTCCCAGTTAGGGGTCGCCACAGCAGAACTCTGGTCCGCTAATGATTGGCAGTGGATTTTTACGGTGCCGAGTTGCCAGCCCGACACCCAACCTTCAAAGTAGGCACACCCATTCACGCTCGCACCTACCTGCATGTCTTTAACGTCACTTGACCGTGGGGAGGACATGCAGACTCCACACAGAATGTGCTCCAGCCGAGAATCAAACGGGAGAACCTCTTGCTGTGAGGCAATAACGCTAACCGCTGCACCACCGCAGCCTTCATTAGGGGACCTTTCATACAATGGGGAATTATAACACTCATTTCATAGCTTGGGAGGATGGCAGCTTAGCAGAATCACAACTTCCAAGTTTCCATGATGAATCAAAAAAAGGTAGGAAAATAAAATAACAGACATTCGTGGTGTGTCTAAGAGTCTAGAAATCCAAAGGGAAACAAAGAGGATGAAATTAATATAGATCCATAACAAAAGAAAAACATGTTCGATCAGTTATCAGAGGAATGAAAATTGTTACCAGAAGGTGTAAAATATCTAAGGCATGCTAAAAAAGTGAAAGGAAGAAAGCTTCCTAAAAATTAAGGGAATTTACAGCGGGGGAGAACGTCTTGCAATGGAAGTGCAAACTGGCCCTCAGGCAGCACTATGTTTTGGTAATGGGAAGAACAGAAGCATGTAGGTTAGTGGTTCAGCAGCAAAGAACACACTATACAAGATGTGCAAAAACAGTTAAAATTAGGAAATTTTGGTATCCTTCGGGCCTCTGAATTTTCCAGCAAGCATAGGAAACATATAGAAAATCTTTAGTTTTCAAAAAATGGAGGGAGGGGTGTGTATGTGATCCTAAGTCATATTGAAGTAATTCCGGGATGGTTAAAGAGAAAACAGGAACCTGAACATATCTGTGTGTGTGTGTGTGTGTGTGTGTATATATATATATATATATATATATATATATATATATATATGTGTATATATATATATATATATATATATATATATATATATATATATATGCGTGTGTGTGTGTGTATATATATATATATATATATATATATATGTATATGTATGTGTGTGTGTGTGTGTGTGTGTATATATATATATATATATATATATATATATATATATATATATATATATATATATATATATATATATCCAGATATATATACATATATATATGTACATATATATATATATGCACACATGTGGGTCTGCTTATAAATCTCGTAGCCCATAATACCAACGTTCAAAACTTCGAGACAGTACCGGCAGGAACATAATCATGAACGGCTGAAGTTTCTCAGGGCAAGTGAACACTTACCCAGCATGTAGAAATATGCCCTTTTCTCCACTGTAGTGCGATCCTGGAGTTGGTATATAGTTAGGGGGGGGTATATCCCCCCCCACCTAGATGGTTGTTATTTCGCACAGTGTTTGTGCTCGATGTTGGACAAGTGTTTACTTGCCCTGGGTAACTTCAGCCTTTCATGACTGTGTTGCCGGTATTGTCATCTCAAGATTTTGAACATCAGTATTATGGGCTTTGAGATTTGAAAGGTAATCCATATATGTATGCATATGCATGAGTCAGCTGAAGTTGGTTAACTCTACTTTTGGTTGACATATGTTTAGCTGACAAAATTTGATCAACTAAACAATGATCGACAGGTGTACGAGATCATACAATTCTTGGGGTAGGGAAATATGCCCTTTCCTAGAGATTGTGTGATCTTGGAGTCGGTATATATAATTAGCAGTGGGTGTGGGGGTGTAGAGAGGGACTTACCCCTGCAAAAAACAATGTTTTTTTAGTATTTCTTTGTTATGTTTTGCATATGCCAAGATTGTCTTTTGGCACAGGTAGTAAAGTGTCACTCTTTGGTCGACTTTGTAAACATCAAGATTTGGGTGTTTCATTCAATGTCATTACACCCATATATATATATATATATATATATATATATATGTGTATATATATATATATATATATATATATATATATATATATATATATATATATATATATGCAGACAGACTCATGTATATATGTGTACAGATATACAGAAGACAGATATGTCTGTGTGTGTGTGTGTGTGTGTGTGTGTGTGTGTGTGTGTGTGTGTGTGTGTGTGTATGTATATGTGTGTAAACAGAGTCAGGGTAGATCACCCTTCAGAAGAGAGCTACCCAGTGGTATGGCCTGATGTATCCAATCATCTTTATTTCAAGGTTTTCAAGAATACCTCAAAACACTGCTGTCATTTCCATTATAGTCACTGCAGTTTCATTGGCACCTGTAAAAGCCCTTTGTAAACATGAAGAGCTTCAGCCTGGTAGCATTCGCTGCACTAACTGGCAGCACTGCCGCCTCCATGGCTGGTTCATACTTGTTGCCAAATTTGGTGCAGCAGTCCTACAGAGTGTGTTCCCCACCTGCTTTCTGTACATTACGCCCACTTGTTTTTGTCTAATAATTATAGTGATGAATGCCTAGAAGGCAAAAGAAAGAAAAGAAATGGCTCCCTTGCTATGTTATTTCTTTCAGAATGATCTCCATGTTTTACATTCTTTAAATTTCTGTCTCAGTCTCTCCTACATAACCTTATACAAGTCTGTAATACAGTTGACCACTAAATCTGATTACTGAAGTGCTTTTATTTTTTTTTATATTTAAGAAATGCTTTCATTTTACTGAGTGATAACATTTTTGGCAGTGTGTTTCTGTTGTATTTTGCCATGTGTTATGGAAAAGCTTTGCTTATAAAGTTGCATGTTGTTAATGTACCTCTATTGACAGGCACTTTTTTTCCTTATTCTTCAGTGCAGTTCGTTGTTTTGCATAGGCATAGTGATATGTCTGTACAGTCAGTGAGAGATCTGCAAAATAACCTTTACAAAACAGAAAAAGAAACACTGCCATTCATAGGTTGGAATGTAGTTACTGTTCTAATTAAAACTAAAACAGCCCTTAACAACCAAATAGGACCAATATTAACATTTTCAGGGGCCCCCAGCAAGAGGCAAGTTGCAGGCCGCTGGGCACTTCTAGTCTAAGTAACACCCTGTCTCAGCCACCCATCCTTTCCTCCTAAAAAGTCTTTGAGCTCATGCTACAAAGCTTTAGGAGCAGTACACAGACTGAACTGTAGTTACAATGCTCTCGCATGATGACAGGCCTGTGTATCATACCAAGTTGGTCCATCCCATAGAGGGGCATTCACAGTTAATTTCATTTTGTTGCAAGGCTGCATAAGACTGGCTTTAAGTGAAATGAAACCCTAGGTGAAGAGCTCCATGGTGCCCCCTAACTACCTACTGCTACCCCTCGCACACATCTTCCAGTGCTCCCAGCTACACCCCCCCATCCTGGCTTTTTCAAAATATACAGATTACTTTTCTGGTCATTTTCTCACATTTTACCATATTCTTCAGCTTTTTCCAGCCTTGTTTTTTAGATGCTGCGAGGTGCATTTTAGAGATTTTTTTAAACCACTTTTTCATCATTTGGTGGCCTGGACACAAATTATAACTAAGGGAAGAAAGTCAGTGTTAATAATCAGATTTACTTTTCTTTGCATCCTTCAACACAGCATGAGTAGACAAGACAGCACAGTAATAATTGTGTAGGAAATAGTTTAATTAATTTCATAGGTTCATAGGCTGATACTAGGCTATTGGCCCAGAAGCCCTTATAAGCCTAGCCAAGAATTTGGCCCATGTTCCCTCAAAGTCAGCACCTGTTTCCCCTATCCAGAAGGGTGACAGGTGGGATCCCAGGGGTGTATTTTCTGATGTTCTTTGTGTTTCACTGTTGCAGTCATCACATTTGGGTTATTTGCTTGCAGTAGCTCTCAGTCGGCCTGATTATCAAAGTCTTGGGTCCTGCTTCGGTTGCTGTCTCATCTTCCGTGACGTCAGGTAGTCAGGGGTATAAAGCATGCAGCCAACACAATTACATCAGTCTTTCTTGCCGTGGAGTGCCCGAAGCAGAAGCAGTTCACAAGTGCCGGTCGGCCGACTCCTGAAATTTCGTTTTCGAGTTTCAGCTAAGTACCCCGTTGGGGAAACTTTTTCTTGCTCTAAACCGATGTCAATAAAAGTCAATAATTGTATTTCTTGTGGAAAACAAATACTTCATAAAGATTTTCATTCATACTGTATTCCTTGCCTAGACCCTGACCATGACGTACCTCGCTGTCGGTTTTGTGCCTTATTTAAACCACAAACTATTCATCATCGGAACATTTTCGCTTCTAAATATTTTGGTACTCGGTTCAATTATCCAGATATGTCTTCGGTAAGCCACCAGACTACCGACATTCCGAAAAAAACGCAAAGATAAAGACAGAGACAGGCAGCCTAGGTCCAAAGCTGCCAACAATGCTTCTCCTAAGCTAGTCGCTAGTTCGCCGGTACTCAGTGAGGCGCTTTTGCAGCCCCCGATACCCGCTACTTCAGATTCGTAGGCCTCTACTGAGACCCATTCGGAGTCTGGTATGCTGTGAGATACTTCAACTGTGGAACCTGCGGATGTCTCTACCTTGGATAGGTCCGGAGCCACTGTGCAGGCACCAGCTTCTGAGGGTGTATTCAGGCCTACTGACTTGCATATTAAACCAACGCCATCTTCTTCTTCTAGGCCTAAAACCCGAACCATGCCTAGGAAACCGACACCCAGACCGTATGGTCAGACTTCTGTGCCTAAAAAACAAATGATAAGAATGGCTGAAGACCTTATTACTTTAGGGGAAGCCAACCTTCCCCCTCTAAGAAACCTAGGACTGAATTTGCTTATGATTTCTGTCTCCTTTGATGACCAGGATTTACCCTTATCTACCTATGAGGATTCTGATGCAGAGGACTCTATTCCCTCTGTTTCTCCCCCAGATGATTTTTCTTTTGGTGAAACCTTGGGAGCATTTTCACTGGGCAAGCCAGGATTACTCTGATTCTAAAAAGAGGTTTAGAGATTTCTTACTCCTGCCCCAACACAGGCCTTTAGCTATACCTCATGTACTAGACATTGTTGATAATGCCTTTTCGGAATCTAGCTTGGCCCCTGGCTCTTTATCTCCTGCTCTCAGAAAACCTGATAGATATTACAGGGTTCCTGATTCTCACAAGTTCCTTTTTAAAAATCCTACTGCAGATCCTGAAACCATTTCACAGGGACCCAAGGGCATTAAGGCTACTACTGCCAAAAATTCTACCCCCTCTGTTAGAGATTCCAGGGCCTGGATAGATGGGGTAAGAAGGTATACACCTCTGCAACCTTGGCCATCAGGTCCTTTATCAGCAGCATATTAATGGATTGCTTAAACAGAAAATGGTGTTGATTCCTGATTGTGCTGAAAATAAGGATTTACAGGTTATGCATTCCAGGATTTACAGGTTATGCATTCCGCTGAACAGGTTGGAAAACATACTTTGCAATGTGGTTTTGATTCACTAGAGGCATCTTGCAGGGCTGCTGTAACCGGGTCTGTACTTAGAAGGCATGCTTGGCTTAAGGAACAATCTTTGCCAGATCATATTAAAACTAAATTGCTGGATGCTCCCTTAAATCAGGACCGCCTGTTTGACGACAAAGCAGAAGAAGTTCTTAAAAAGATGGAGGAAAAATTTAAATCTATGCAAACTGTTAAAGATTTCTTACAAGTGCAGCCTCCTAGATTTAGTAGACATTGGCCCTCAAAAAATTGGTCCTTTCCTGCCTCTTTCAGGCCTTCTCAGTTCAGACCCAGAACCAGCAGAACACCCAGGCTTCAGTCCCAGAGTATGCACAGGACTAAGCAGTGGGGAGCTCCCACTTCCAAATCAGGGAGAAGACTCCCCCCTATGTTAAGCTGTCTCAATGACAACTTTAAAACTTCCAAGCACTTCTCAGCTGACTGCTCCTTTAGGGGGGAAAGATTGCTCTGCAAGCAAAAAAACTGGGAAGTCATCACCAAGGACAAATGGGTTTTAAACAGTTTCCCAGGGATACAGATTTCACTTCCACATGTTACCAACCCCAAATGGTTGGCCAGCTCTACCCCCAAATCTGTGGGCAGAGGCTCAAAAGCAAGTACTCTCTCTCTTAAGATTAAAGGCTATTCAGACTGTACCAGAAGAGGAAAAGGGACAAGGTTTCTACTCAAGACTTTTCCTGGTACCCAGAAAAGATAACTCATGGCGTCCTGTCCTGGACCTGTCTATCCTGAACACCTTTTTGGTGATTCCAAAATTCAAGATGCTAACTCTTCACCAGTTGCTTCCCATGATAGGCAAAGATGCCTGGTTGGCAACACTGGATTAAAAGAAGCCTACCTGCACATCCCAATCAGGGAATCTTGCAGAAAATACCTACCTTCAAAGCAGTCTGCATGCACTATCAGTTCTCTGCACTGCCCTTTGGCTTATCTATTGTGCCCAGGGTATTCACAAAGTGCCTAGCTCCAGTCATTGCATTTTGCAGGCAAAGAAATATTCAAATATACCCATACCTGGATGATTGTCTAATTCAGGCAGAAAGCCAGGACATACTTCTGAATCATCTGGCATTTGTACAAAAGGTGTTAACTTGTGTGGGGTACACCATAAACGAAAAGAAATAACATCTGGTACCCTGTCAATAAATTATATTCCTGGGAGCAAGCTTGAACACAACTTCCCAGATGGCTTTCCTCACTCTAGAGAAACAAATTAATTTGACAACTTACTTCAAACTAGTGGCCACAACATCCCTGCTGTCTGCAAGGCAAATACAGCAAGCCTTGGGGTTCATGGCCTTGTGCATTCTACTAATTCCGTATGCAAGACTGCATATGAGGAAACTACAATGGTATCTAAAAAGCCTATGGTGTCAACATTCTCAGGATCTAGAAGCAATGATTCCTATCATACCTTGCCTACGGTTAGAATTCCTTTAGTGGGCAGAGGCCTGCCACCAAAACAAGGGACTACCATTCACCCTACCACCCAAACCCTAACAACAGACGCATCAGACTATGCATGTGGGGCTCACCTGGCAGGGAAGTGCATTCAGGGCAAATGGAACCCAAGTCAAATGCACCTGCATATCAATCAAAAGGAAATGTTAGCTGTACAAAATGCTCTGACAACCTTCAAGGACCACATTCTTCCAGGACAATTAATGGTAAAGATGGACAACACCACTGTTATGTGGTACATAAACAAGCAGGGGGTACCCATTCTTACCCCCTCTGCAGACTAGCCATGGCTCTGTGGAACACAGCCTTGAGCTACCATGTTCATCTACAGGCTCTATTCCTGCCAGGAAAACTAAATACACTGGCAGACGAACTAAGCAGAAATCTCATGGACCCACATGAGTGGAACCTGGAACCAAAGATTTTCAACATGTTGATCAACAGATGGGGGATCCCAGATATAGACCCGTTTGCCTCCTCCCAGAACTACCAATTGGACAAATTCTGCACAAGAACTCACCATGAACAAGTTTGGAAAGTGGATGCTCTGTCCTTCAGCTGGAAAAATATATCAGTTTATGCCTTTCCTCCTCTGCCTCTCCTCTCCAAAGTACTACTAAAGATCAAACAGGACAAACCAAGGATGATACTGATTGCACCAGACTGGCCACGCCAACTCTGGTACCCCCTCTTGCACAATGTGTCACAGCTGGCCCCATGGCACCTACCTCAGACCCCTACATTGCTGTCTCAGCAGGCGAGCCAGATTCTGCACCCCCAGCTTCAAACCCTGAGCCTGGCAGCCTGGCTAATTACCTAATCTCTCCATTACCATCCCTCAGTAAACAAGTGTTGAATGTCATTTTGGAGGCAAGGAGACCTAGTACTAGAAAATCTTATGCTGAAAAACGGAAATGATTCTGTGCCTGGAACCAAATTCAAGGGATGGCCACAGCAGCAGCCAATTTACCTCAGATTCTTCAATACTTAACTGAGATGCTTCACAAGGGCCTTTCTTTTTCCTCCATCAAAATTCACACCTCAGCCATTTCAGCTCATTACAACACAGAACCACCCCTCTTTTCTCACCCACTGCTCAAGCAGTTCCTCAGAGGAGCCAAAAACTTTAATTTTGTATTGGAAAAACTCACTCTTCCTCTTTTTCAGCCAGCTGCAACTGCAGAGTAAAATGTCTTTCTTGGAAAACAGCTTTCCTTTTAGCAATCACTTCAGCAAGAAGGGTATCTGAATTACAGGTCCTTATGGCAGTGGAGCCTTTCATCATCTTTCATGCGGACAGGGTGTCCCTCAGGACCATTCCCTCTTTCATGCCCAAGGTGGTATCCAGTGTGGCTCTTAATCAGTCCATTCATTTGCCAACCTTCTTTTCTAATCCACAGAACAAAGGGGAACGGATACTGCACTCCTTAGATGTGCACAGACAACTTAGATTTTACTTGGACAGGACTAAACCTCAAAGGAAAGCTGAACAACTGCTGGTGGCATTTGCTGCAGGGGTAGAGGGGAAGGCTTATTTCAAAGCAAACCATTTCTAAATGGATAGGCCATTGCATTTATTTCTGCTATAAGCACCATGGAAAACCTGTCCCACAGGGAATTAGACCCCATTCAACCTGGGCTGCATCTACCTCTACAGCCTTTCTCAGAAGTGTCCCTACCAGGGACATTCTAGAAGCTGCTACCTGGAGTTCTGTACATACTTTCACCAAGCATTACCATTTGCCAATTTTCTCTAAATCCAGAGCTGGCTTTGCCACTGCAGTCTTGCAGGGCCTTATAGCTGGTCTTAATGCTATCTAAATTCCTCCTCCCATCCCTAGCTTTGGGAATCTACCCAAATGTGATGACTGCAACATTGAAACACAATGAACAAAGTACAGTTGTGTACACTTACCATAAATGTAGATGTTCGAGTGTATTCACTGTTGCAGTCCTGGTTACCCTCCCTCCAGCCCCCTGACTTCTTTTGGATATACCTATATTCTATTACTATACTTAAAAGCTTTTTGGTGTATTTGCTTTTTTGTTTGAGATATAACCTTATATATATATATATATATATATATATACACATATATATATATATATATATATATATATATATATATATATATTTAATTGCTTCCCATTAAGGGGGACACCTGACATCTGGGGCAAGAAAAACTGATGTAATGGTGTTGGCTGCTTGCTTTATACCCCTGACTACCTGACGTCACTGAAGATGAGACAGCAACCGACGCAGGACCCAAGACTTTGATATTCAGGCCGACTGAGGGCTACTGCAAGCAGATAACCCAAATGTGATGACTGCAACAGTGAATACACTCGAACATCTACATTTATGGTAAGTGTACACAACTGTACTTTTCCCATCCAGTCGTTTAGGTTCCTCTTAAAGAGGGCTAGAGAGGTACTCTGCTTGACATGAAGATAGAGTCTATTCCACAGGTGGGGGAGTCCTTAGGACACAAATCTATCCTGCCAACAAGTTCTGGTAATGTCACAGACCAGGATAAGGCCTTGCATGTGGGTTGCGCGAGTGGAGTTTGATGTACATATATGCAGCAACTCCATCAAGGCTGAGTCTGAGGTGGCCTTGTATGCCGGAAACAAGTCACATCTGAGCAGTCTCTATGAGATCGGGTAAAAGGACAGGGCTTTTAGCCTATCTGTAATGGGTAGGTCTTTGAGACCCTGGATTTTTTAGGTCAGGAACCTGTATGGTCTCTCCAGCTGCTGCATGTGCTTGGCAAGGTACATGCCGAAAGGGGCATTCTACTCTAATGGGTCTGATAAGGGAGGAGTACAGGGATGTTATGACCTCCTTGTTCCTGGATGAAATACCCTTATTTATGAAGTGGTCTATGTAGAAAGCCTTCCATGCAACTGAGGCAACATGTTAGTCAAATGACAGGTTGCTATCAACATGGGTGCCCAAGTCCCTTGCATGCTTAGTGCATTGTTATTAATGTGATAATTAGTATGGGTGCCATTTTCTCCAAAGGGGATAATAATGCATTTCTTGGCATTCAGTTTGAGATCATGCTTCTGACAGCAGTCATTACTTTGAGTAAGGCCCTCTTGGAGGATGTTCACATCACTAAGGGAATTTAAGATGGCGCTCAGCTTGCAGTCATCTGCAAACTTGGTTGGCCACAGACCACTGGTTTTGGCTTGCACCTCAGAAAAGTATATCCAAAACAGTAGAGGCCCCAAGACCGATCCTTGGGATACACCGCTTGTTATGGGTCTACTACTAGAGATGTCATCCCCTATTTTGACTGAGTGGGTCTTATCAGTGAGCCAGTTAGCTACCCATCTGGTAACGTACAGGTTGATGCCTAGCTGGGAGAGTTTATCTATTATGCCTGAGTGGGGAATATGTTGAAGTCTTTGGCTAGGTCAAGGTAGGCGGTGTGCACCGTCTTCCCCTCGTCTCTGGCTTTGGTGACTGTTTCAAAGAAGTCAACTAAGTTTAACAGGCATGATCTCCCTTTGGCAAAACCAAACTTTGTGGGGTCAAGTGTTTGGAGGTTGCCAATGTCCTTGTTTATAAGGTCCATGATAATGCATTCCATGGTCTTGCAGATCAGGCTAGTTGGTCTGATGGGCCTATAATTGCCTGGGTCAATGGATGCTCCACCTTTGTGTAGAGGGATGACAGTGGCTGCCCTCCATTCAGCTGGGAAGAAGCCGGTGCTCAGGCTTTGGTTGAATAGGGCACCTAATAGAGCTGAGAGCTTATGCCTGAGTTCATGTAGGATACAGCCAGGGATGTTATCAGGTCCAATGGAGACTGTATTTTTTGCCTTTGAGAGGGCATTAAAGACCTGCTCCCTGGTGATGAGGGGAGGGAGGCAGGTGTTTGGGATGTCCTGGTTTACTGATGGGGGGACAGGGGTGTGAAGTTTTCACTGAACCTGCCTGCCAGCAGGTTGGCTATATCTATGACGTCTGTCTGTGTGGTGTTATTGACCACCAGCTCAGAGCAGATTTGGGTGTTACCTTTGAGATTGTGGACATATGTGAAGAAGGCCTCGTGATTGTCCTTAGTGGATGTGGCCAATGTGGACTCCAAGATAGCCTTAGAGGCTTTCACCAGTAACCTTATCTGCTTGTTCAGACAAAGGAGAGATTGGTTCCAATTTAGCACCTGCTCCTTCTTGGTCTTGGACAGCAATTTATTCCCAACCCCTCACTCAGACATTAAGCTAAAAGTTTCTGAAATTCCAATGACAGGACTAGATCTCCAGTACTGATTTCAGATCACACTTATAGTTCCTATATGGTGATACGTTTTTGTACTTCTCTGCTTTTTTCCATGGTTTAACCCAACAAGTTATCTGTTTGCCCTTTGTTTTTAGTTTCTTCTGGGATCTTAGGCTTGTAGCTTTATTTTCAGTTGTGTGAAAATGTATGTATTACTGCAAGATTTTTGCAATGGTTATATATTATACTGAGTTTATATTTCCAAAAAGTAGAATTACTTCATTTAGGCATTGATTGCAGGGTTACTGGTACATTTCTGCATAGTTTGGTGCCATAGTCTATGGTAGAATTGCAGTACTGGTAGTGTTGTGAATTCTGCTCCAGGATTTGTGCTTCAGGACTTTTTATAGTTGTGTATACCTGTCGTTGGATTCCAGTAATCTGGTGCCTTAATCTTTTGTGGAATTACAGTAGTGGCAGTATTATGAGTTCTGCTCCAGGAGTTTTGTGTCAGTACTTTGTATAACTGTATATACTTCCTTAAAGTTGCATTCCAGTGCCTTTCTGTTTACCTTGATAGTGTTTTCCCCTGTTTTTAAGTCTGCCCCATCCCCACTCAGACATTAAGCTAAATGTTTCTGAAATTCTAACTGTAGCACTTGAGCTGCATTATTGGATTTATTTGACTGGATCTCTGTCTAGCAAGTTTGCTCTGTTTAGTACAGAGTTACATCCACTAAGGGTCTTTTGTTCAAGACTCAGAGATGTGTGATGCAAGCATTTCATCAAAAGGGAAGAAGAAAGTTTTTATTTAAATTCTGCTAAAACAGTTCAGTAGTTGCACTTATGGTGACCTGTGTGGTGATGCCTGTTTGGACGTCTCTGCTTTTTGTCCATTGTTTAGCCAAACAAGTTATTTGCTTGCACTGAGCAGCATTCTACCCAAGGATGATTCCACATTATGATCAAAAGATGATTAACTTAAGTAGTTACCTTAGTCTCTGGTGTCTTTGCATGAGGATTCAATATTTTTCAGCATGGGAGGACACAGTTAGTAAATCTTGTTGCTTTGCAAAGGATGATCTGCACCTGTCTTCCCTAAGCTTCTGAATATTGGCTAAAACTTTATCCATGCCCTTAGATCCTTTTTAGGCAGTACCAGATTGATAAACCTAGTGACATAGCAAATAAAACCAAAAGAAACCTAAAGGTTTTACTGCTGAATGCTAGGAGCCTAAACAAGAAACTCCACACCTTTCAAGCTTTCCTCGCGCTGGAGAATAGAGATATATGTGACGTTACCAAGATGTGATTTCAATCTACAGAAAATACTCTGGCAGTGCAAGGCTTCAGTGCCTTCCACACATTTAGACCATCAGCCGCAAAGACAGGTACAAAAAGTGGAGGAGTCTCCATCTGTGTTAGCAGCAAGCATAACTCTGTGTTGGTTAAACAGGATGATACCCTAGAATTTATAACCATGCAAATCTCCATAGACAAAATCCCACACCATATCCAAGCAAGCTATAGGCCACCCTCTATGTCCCTAGAGTACCATAGCTTGTACCTAGGCCTACTGGAGACACACACCGTTTAACCAAATACCTTATTCATGGGAGACTGCAACTGCCCTTCTGTAGACTGGAAAACATACACTGCCTCACATTCACAGGCACCAGGATTCTGGGACTTTTTTAACACCAATACCCTTGACCACACACCCAAAAGAGGTTCAAATATATTGGACCTGATACTCACCAGTATGGGAAGTGCTCACTGGTGAAGTTGGACCACAAAGGTGTCTCCTTCAAAATAAAAATCATCTCTGTAACCCCAGCAAACCCTGCAACCATTAGGGACCATTCCACAGCAAACTACCTCCTATTCAGCACAAGTTTGTTGACATTCAGTGCCCCTCCAACCCCCAAGTACACAGCAACCTAGGTAGTATTGTTTTCAGAGACCATGTACAACCATGTAAATGGCTGTATAGAGGCCACTGTACCTACTAGAAGTAATCCCTGAAAAAACTCTAAAAACGAACAAACCACATTGGTGGAATCCTTAAAAGGATGTATATAAAAAAGAAAACATCTTTGGCAAAAATCAGGAAGAGCAGCTCCCACAATGATAGGATCTCTCTAATTAAATTAAACAGGAAACTAAGAGAAGTGATTAAGTGTATGGGCAATTATGAGGTTAAGATAGCCTTACAGGCTATAGGCAATCACAAGGCCTTGTACAGCTATGTCCAAAACCTTAAAGGCAGCAGACAGCAGTGTGCCGAACTGGTGGTCAGTGGTGCCACCTTCATTGAGAAGAGCATCATAGTAGATTTTCTGGCTGACAAATTCAGCTCAAATTTCATCTCCCCCACATCCTCCTGCCTTCCCCCCTGAAATACCTACTAGCATAACCCCCCAGCCCCCACACACTATTAACAGGGAGCAAGTCCTGGCTACACTGACTAAGGCCAAAATGAGAGCTTTAATGGGCCCTGACGATATCCCAGGATGCCTTCTAAATAGCTTAAAACATTACCTACTGGGACCACTTGAGTCACTTTTCAACTATAGCCTTAAGACAGGCTTTGTACCACTTCAGTAGGGTGAGCCATCAACCCCATAAACTAAAGACCTGTTCGTCTGACTAGTCTAATGTGCAAAGCCATGGAAATGATTAACGAAGACATAGCCAACCTTCAGACACTGGACCCATCCCTGTTGGGCTTGTCAAGGGAAGTCATGCCTACTAAATTTGGTGGACTTCTTTGAGATCACCAAAGCAATGGATGAGAGGAAAAATGGTACATACCACCTACCTGGAACTGGCTAAGACATTCAGTACAATACCACACTAAGGAATGGTTGACAAACTCACTGAACTGGGCATAAATCCCAATGTAATTCACTGGTTTACCAGCTGGCTCACAGACAGGACCCAGGAAGACAAGATTGGTGATATCACCTCCACTAAGAGACTGATCACCAGTGGGGTACCTCAGGACTTGATAGTAGGACAGCTACTATATGGCATCTACTTCTTGGAGGTAGAGACAAATGTCAAGGGCCTTTGGCTGAACAAGTTTGCAGATGATTGCAAATTGAGGTGCTGTCATAGACCCCCACTCCCCATGTCATGAACATCTTACAAGAGTGTTTAACACAGACAAATGATTGGTGCAAGATTCATGGACTCAAACTCAATTTCAAGAAATGCATTATGGTGCCTTTTGGGAAAACTGCCACCCAAGCTAATTACTCCATCAGTAAGACACCCCTAAGAGTTGACCTGGTAGTCAGGGGTCTCTGAACATATGTAGACAGTAATCTGGCCTTTGACCAGCATGTGGCCAAGGTAGTAAGAAAATCATTCTGTGTTGCCCAATTTATAAGCAAGGGCATGACATCCAGATCCAAGGAAGTCTTAGAGCCAATTAATTTGGTCCTTATCAGATTCAGCATTGGGTATAATGCCCCTTTGGCATGTACCTGACCAGTCAAATGCAACATCTGGAGCACCCACAAAGGTTTCTAACCAGGAGAATCCAGGGTATAAACACACTGTCCTATATGGATCACCTTAAAGCCCTATTTTTCTATTCTCTGTCTCCTATAGGCAAGGGAGCCCGCAGGATGTTTTGCAGGGGGGTGCAAACCCAGAGCACCACCCCAACCCCTTCAAAGCACCTCCCCCAACCATGCCTCCTTCAACCCCCCCAACACACACACACACACACACACACACACACACACACACACACACACACACACACACACACACACACACACACACACACACACACACACACACACAGCCATTCCAGTATCCCATTACTTGGCTATTTCTCCCCAGTTGCCATAAACACTGTTCAAAACTCTCTGTGTGCATACTGTTTTATGCATTACTTCTACAATGATTACAGATACTTGGTTTTAATTTACAACTTTTATTTCAAATTTTAGGGCCTCAGGGCCAATAGCCTAGTAACCTCCTATTTTATAGCACAAACATTGTTAGACATTTGCTAAACTTAAGCAAAGCAATAGTCTTACAATGAAAACAGACTTAGCATTAAAAATTTCTGTACCTTTGAAACTCGCATGCACTGAAACAGGATTGAAACCCACATTCAAAGAAAATGCATCTGGCCAGTGGCAGGTTAAATTTATCTTTGGACTGTTTTCAAATCATAGGCCCCTTGCACACATTTCAGAACCATGCATTACTGCTTTGATTCACCTTCATGATTGTATTAATTATAATATATAATAATTGAATTATATCCCTTGTGAATACAGCACCACTTAGTGTGTTTTATAGTTTTGAACATTTTTTCCAGTAACCAATGAAACAAAACATATGAACCAATGACAAATGGAGCAATTCAGAACATTTCAACCATAAAAGGCCAATTAAACGTCTATCATTACAATCTACCAATATCAGTCAATATGCACTAATGGAGAGGTTGTTGCTAGAAAACAGCTTTATATTTCAGTGTTTCATCTGCAAATTAAGTGCCTACTGCCCTTAATATATTGCCTGTGTTACATTTAAAAAAAATGCTGAGCTTGTATATTGCAGTAGGAATAAGTAGCAAGTGGAAACACAGGTTCATAGTTACTAGGCATCTCATCCAAAGGAGGACATACTCAGGACTGCAGCACTCCACCCCCTTAAAATACAAATCTACATGCGGTGGGAGTAGAACCTACAGCCCTCTACATCAAGATGCAAGTATGCTACCTGCTGTGCTACTAAGACTATTTTGAAATTCTATACCACAACAGTGATACCATTTGCTAAACAAAACAGTTGCACATTTTAAGCAAACTTAGCATGAGCAGTAGTAAACTTCTCTTCCCTTGAAGCTCACAATTCCTTGAAAATAAATTCCACCTGCTAACTCTAAATAGGGCATTTCACTCTCTCTCTCTCTCTCTCTGTCTCACACACACACACACACACACTTACACATCTCAGCCTCTGTGAAAATCTGTACAGTTGAGAGGTATGACACACACATACATCCCCCGACCTCCTTAGAAAGTGGATAGAACAAAATTGTTTGCATTAGTATGCATTTTCTGAGGATATGAAGGCTAAAATTCAACTTCAGTCTTCAATGATTTGCCAGAAAAAAACACAATTTTATGAGAAACAATCTGAAAATATGAGGCAAAAATATGGATAATTGTGAGGTATGACCCCCCCCAAACACCCCACCCTCCCTCTTATACACACACACACACACACACACACACACACACACACACACACACACACACACACACACACACCTTTACCTACCTACTTCCTACATACACACAGTCTACTGTATTAAATATTCACCTTTCAGTCTATGTTTCCAAAATCTCATATGCTTAGTTCTTGATGTATTTATCAGCCTAACATAAGCAACCATCATGTACCTCATTAAGAGGAAGAGAACTGATGTCAATAGTTTCATTATGTTTACCATTGCAGTCAAAATGGGGAAATAGCATCCCATTAATGGATATTTAGGCCTATAGACAGGCATATAATGCTGTTTGACAGAAATGAGTCTCTGTAAGTCGTCTTGCCTGCTAACTGCTTGAAAGTGATCGAACATCTTGCCTGCTGCTACAGTAAAGTAGCAGATACAGTTCTGACGTGCTTTTTGTGTTGTTCTATATTTCTAGAAGAGGTGGAGCCACTGGTGGAAAGGGGGTGTTCAGAGATGTAAGTACCTCTTAGCCAACTGCAAACCTTTCTTGTTCAGTTACCATTGTGGAAACAATATTGCATTTTACTACAATGATGTAATTTTATTCCTCATGCTGCATGTATAAGTGGTGAAAATAAGTGATGGCTCAAGCCAGACTCCAAGATTTTTGGGAACTCAGCAGTATATAGAAGACCATGATCAGGGTCACTGAAAGACTTAAAAAGAGTTTTGGGGCATTGAAAGTCATTGCACTGGTTTTGCTAAGAATTACTTTGAATCCTTTTCTTTTATGTGAATAAAATGTTTGAGCCTGAGTGGCATTAGCAGAGTTACAAGATAGATGCATATTAACAATCAGCGTCTTGACTGTATTGTTTACATATAGTATGGTAACACACCCCTACCTACCCACTTCTTACATTCACACATCCCTACCTACCTACTTCTTACATCCACACACCCCTATCTCCCTACTTCTTACATCCACACACCCATATCTATTTCACACACACATACCTCTTACACTTTTAAACACTTAAACACACATGCACACACCTGGCTCTCACTTGTACCTTTGTCCGCAGTCCAAACGTCTTCTGAAATTCAAATTCTGCCCGGGATCAGAAGATGAAGACGTAAAACCATCGGTTTTCTGCGTCTGCACTATATGCGACTGGATGGAAAGGTCATTCTTAAACATAGGTGCCGGAAGCTGTTAAAGACTGAGAGGGGCACTTAGTGATCTAAAAGGGGCAATTTTATACCTGTTTAGTACCACAACATAGGTTCACTTGGAGGACATTTTAAGCTTAGCCAATTCTCTTTTGGTGCTTAAATTAACATTTTCTGATTGGTTTTACCAATCCCATGGCTGATAATTGTATATTAGCCCTAGTGAGAACAACTGTGATCATACCATAGATAATTTGAGGAGACCCATGTAAGGGATGCAGCATTTAGGAACTGCCTCTATCCATTAGTGGCATTATGGGCAATCCTGGAGTACATTTTCTATTGCCCATCCTTAGATCCAAGTTGCGTTTGAATATGGACGGATGAGCTTTGTTTTATTTTTATGGATAGTCTGTTCTGGAACAGTGGTAGCCTCTGTGATATAAAACCATATCTCCACAACATTCAGTTTACATACTTGGACTGAGTAATTCTGATGCCATTTGATTTGCTGACATTCAGCAGGTCCATCTCTGTTAGGTTGGAGAATGCCTTGTATGCCAGACATGTATAGTAATAAATCTTTGAGGTGATCCATGCAAGACCTGTTGTTTAGGACTTGTATCCTTTTAGTAAGGTATCTCTGAAGTATTCCAATTGTTTCATGGGGCTGGACAGATACATGCCAAAGTGGGCATTATACAAAATGACTGACCTAATCAGAGCTTTGTAAAGTGGGACAACAACATCTCTAGATCTAGTCACAATCAATTTGTTTACAAGTTGTGCAATATAGAAAGGCTTTCTTATGACTCTGTGCACATGTTGGTCAAAAGTTAGGTCACTCTACACACAAGTTCCCAAATGCCAAACAATTGGGTCAGTTCTCAGAGGACATTATCATGATTTTGACACTAGTTATTATTTGGGACAAATCTTCCTGCATGATGGTTAAGTCATTTAGGTATTCAGTAACTGCTCCTAGCTTGCAGTCATCTCAAATTTAGCCGGCCAAAGCCCTTTGGTATTTCCTTTTACTTTTTAGATGTATATGTCAAACAGAAAAAAAGTCTCAGCACCGAACCCTGGGAGACTCAATTGGTGACTGGTCTCTTCCCCTGTCTTGAACTCCTGCATCTTGTGAGCAAGTTGGCAATCCAGCTAATGATGCAAGTGTTTGCTCCTATATTATTCATCTTTTGTACTACACCCGAGTAGGGGATTGTGTCAAAAGGCTTGGTCAGGTCAAGGTAATGTGGTGTAAACTGTTTTACCTTCATCCATTGCTTTGGTAACAAGAGTAAAGATTAAAATTTGCCCATGAGTTTGAGCCTTTCACACTTTCCTCCGGGCTGTTTTCAAATACATTTTTAGGGCCATGCATACATGTATGCATTCTTTGAGTCACCTTCCTCATCATCATCATCTTCTTTCGGCTGTTCCCGTTAGGGGTCGCCACAGCAGATCACCTGTTTCCATTTCTTCCTGTCCTCTGCATCTTGCTGTGTCACACCAACCACCTGCATGTCCTCTCTCACCACATCCATAAACCTTATCTTAGGCCTTCCTCTTTTCCTGTTACCTGGTAGCTTCATCCTTAGCATCTTTTTCCCAATATACTCAGCATCCCTCCTCAGCACATGTCCAAACCAACGTAATTGTGCCTCTCTGGCTTTGTCTCCAAACCTTCCAACCCGGGCTGACCCTCTAATATACTTATTCCTAATCCTGTCCACCCTCGTCACACCCAGTGCAAATCTTAGCATCTTTAATTCTGCCACATCCAGCTCAAACTCCTGCCTTTTTGTCAGTACCACTGTCTCCAACTCATGTAACATAGCTGGTCTCACTACCCTCTTGTAGACCTTCCCTTTCACTCTTACAGGTACTCGTCTGTCACAAATCACTCCTGACACTCTTCTCCACCCACTTCATCCTGCCTGTACTCTTTTCTTCATCTCTCTTCCACACTCACCGTTACTCTGAACTATTGACCCCAAGTATTTAAACTCATCCACCTTCGCCACCTCTACTCCTTGAATCCTCACTATTCCTCTATCCTCCCTCTCATTCACACACATATATGCTGTCTTAGTCCTGCTGACCTTCATTCCTCTTCTCTCTAGAGCATATCTCCATCTCTCCAGGTTCTCCTCCACCTGTTCCCTACTCTCACTACAGATCACAATGTCATCTGCAAACATCATAGTCCACGGGGACTCCTGTCTGATCTCGTCTGTCAACCTGTCCATCACCATTGCAAATAAGAAAGGGCTCAGAGCTGATCCTTGATGTAACCCCACCTCCACCTTAAATGCATCCATCACTCCCACCGCAGACCTCACTGCTGTCACACTACCCTCGTACATATCCTGTATCACTCTTACATACTTTTCTGACACTCCTGACTTCCTCATACAATACCACAACTCCTCTCTAGGTACCCTGTCATATGCTTTCTCTAAGTCTACAAAAACACAATGCAACTCCTTCCGACATTCACTGTATTTCTCCATTAACACACTCAGAGCAAAGATCGCATCTGTAGTGCTCTTTCCTGGCATGAAACCATACTGCTGATCACTAATCATCACGTCCCTTCTTAACCTTGCTTCCGCTACTCTTTCCCATAACTTCATGCTGTGACTGATCAATTGTATCCCTCTGTAGTTACTACAGCTCTGCACATCACCCTTATTCTTAAAAATCTGTACCAAAACACTTTTTCTCCATTCCTCAGGCATCCTCTCACTTTCCAAGATTTCATTAAACAATCTGGTTAAAAACTCTACTGCCATTTCACCTAAACACCTCCATGCTTCCACAGGTATGTCATCGGGGCCAACAGCCTTTCCATTCTTCATTCTCTTCATAGCTATCCTTAGTTCCTCCTTGCTTATCCATTGTACTTCATGATTTACTATCCCTACATCATCCATCTTTGAGTCACCTTCCTGATTGTATTAAATTATATTCCTTGTATAATACAGCACCAGCTTTTAGACTTCATTTTAAATTTGTAGTTTTGAACAGTCTTCTAGTAAGCAATCAAACAAAATGTATGAACCAGTAATGACAAAACTACCCATTTCAGAAAATTTCAATCATAAAAGGCCACTGAAAGTTCTGTCATTACAATCCACCAATATCAGTAAATATGTAAAATGTCTGCAGAAGTCAGTCATCTAAATAATTCCACATTAAAGGGATCTCTAACTAATGAAGAGGTTGCTACCAGGAAACAACTTTATATTTCATTGCTTCATCTACAAATAAAGTGTCTGTTGACCTTGAAGAATAAATTGCCTATGTTAAAAAATGGTAAGCTAGTAATATTGCAACAAGGAATGGATGGCAAACTGATAACAGGTTCATAGTTACTAGGTAACACTCCAAAGGAGGGCATTCACAGGACTGCAGCATCCAATCCCTTTAAAGTACAATACAGTACAGTATCCATCTGCATACAGTACAGTATCAGCGATCCATCTGCATACTATGGGAGTAGAACCCGCAGCCTTCTGCATTAAAAGCAAGGCTACTACCTGTTGTGCTACTAATAATGCAAACAGGTTTGGAGTAAGCAGCACTAAACCTCTTTCCCTGAAGCTCTCAGCTCCTTGTAAAAAAAAAAATTAACATTTGTTTACCTGGAAAGTCCAACTTGGAGCAAAGCCAGTTTTCAGCAGAGCCCCAGGGAGACTCCAGATACATGCCTTTGTAACACGGGAGGAAACCAGAGCAACCAAAGGAAACCCACACAAGCACAGGGAGGACATAGACTCCCCACAAAAAGCACCACAGCCAAGAATTAAACCAGAGAACCTCTTGCAGTGAGACAGCAACACTACCACTGCACCAGTGCACCATCCACTTGACACAACTAAATCTCTCAATTTCATAGCAGAAGAAATCTGGAAAAAGCCAACATTTATTGGGGGGGGGTGGGGGGTGCAAAGGGCCAAAACCAGGGACACATTTTAAATATTGCTTGTATAATCTTAGAAAGTTGCTGAAATAGTGTTTTGTGTTACCATGTGTTTCCAAAAAAGATAGGAAGACTGAAGCTTAAAGCGCTATCATTATTTAGTGAATTCTGTTCTCAATGATTAATCTAGACGGCTGAGAACTATGAGCTCAACTCCCTGAATCAGATGTGGTGGTGTGGGTAGAGAAGGCAGGCTGTTGTACATAAGGCTCAGGGTTTGAGCCTAGGTACTCCTGTCCACCAGGAATAAGTACCTGGGGCATTGTACACAGTTTCAGCATAAAATGTACACAGCCTGGCATAGAACTTTTTTTTGTAGAAATATTATGACATCTTTCAGCATAAAACGTACACAGCCCAGCATAAAAACTTTTTTTTTTGTAAATATTATAACATCTTACTAATTTTCAAGTGATTTTCTGCCATTTACAAAGATTGACCACTGTGGAATAGCCTGGGTATGGGTTTCTCTAACACTGGTTATACTATCTTAGCCAATATTCTGAAGTCTATATTTAAGGCGGAAGTTAATGTAAATGGAGCCCAGCAGTTTCAGCATAAAATGTAAACAGACCCCAGCAAAGAGAGACGCAGCAGTTTTAGCATAAAATGCAATCAGAGCCCAGCAGTTTCAGCATAAAGAAAATAAAAAGCACTTTGTAAAGGGGGAGCAATAACATCTCTAGATCTAGTCACAATTTGTTTATAAGCTGTGCATTATAGAAAGACTTTGTTATGACTCTGGGCTCATGGTCAAAAGTTAGGTCACTGTACACACAAGTACTACTGTTTTAGAAGCAGGTTTGACTACTTATACTCACAGAATATATGGTACCTAGACCATCCCATGCTATCACCAGCAGCTTAAACAGGGAACGGAGCAAGCCCAGCAGCTTAAACAGTGAACGGAGCAAGCCTAGCAGCTTAAACAGTGAGTAAACAGGGCAAGCCCAGCAGCAGTTTCATAACATAAATACATGGCAGTGCTTACAGTGTGACTCTGGTAGCAAGTTTTATAAATGAATGGCAGTCCTTGATGGTATACTTTTGATAACACCTGCATTAACAGTTCTCTACAAATGTGAAGACCGTATTTTCTTTAATGCTTTCCCATACATGACAGATACTTCTTGCTGCACAGTGGTAAGTCTAGGCACTAAACCAAAGGGTAAAAAGGTCACACAGAAATTATTCACTAAACACAGCAAGAGACAGGGCCAAGCTAGAGTTTTCACTACCTGATAAAATTCTTGTAACGCAGGCCCTTAAAATCTAAGCAAATGACCCCATAAGGACCTGACGTGTTTCAGCAACACAGCTTTAGAATGCCCATGACTTTTTCCTTTTTCAAAGGCTTAAAAGATACTTCAAGTATATACATGCAATGTACTCTAGAGCTTAAATTGTCTCTACACAAAACAGCCACAGTTGAAAGGTTTAAAAATATTTAATAATAAATAATAAAAACACAAGACAAATCTCCTCAATTGAACACAGTGCTAGTCAAGAGTTGATATCACAGGAAAATGCCTAAAATAATATTGTAGAATAGTCTGACATAAATATATAGAAAACAGCTAGTCTAATCTTACTATTTTCTATCTATTTCTAAGGGAAAGAATGTTCTAAATAACTTGCATACATACAGAGCAAAGCAAAGGCAAAGAGCTGGTGAGTTGATGTGATCAAGTTCAGACAAAATCCAGAATGCTCTGATCCTCTCTCTCTCTCTCTCTCTCTCTGAGAAAGTCTTAAATTGCTGATACATCACTGCTGACTCATTTTAGATTACATGATTCTTAACAGTTCTGTTTTAACTTCCCAGGCTAACAGAAACTCATAATTTGAATTTCTTTTTGTAATGTGCACCTGCAAGAAGCCACAGCAATAAGAGACATTATATATATAAAATCTAGCAATTGACTCTGGTCTCAAAACAATAGAAAGAATTTTCTGGTCCAGACATCACGGCTCCATGTTTGAGATCAAACAGTCATACAATGCCTGACTTATCAGCTTCTTCCAGCAGAGTGCACTGTGGTTACATTTTTGAAGCTCAGTACAACATATAGTTTAATCATAACATATAGATGTTCATCGTGTTTCACTGTTGCAGTCATTACAGTTGGGTTATCCTGCTGTCAGGCTACCCGCAGTCGGCCTGAATTCCAAAGTCTAGGTCCGGCAGCAGTTGCTATCGCCTCCTCCCCGACGTCAGTGTGCCAGGGGTATAAAAGATGCAGCCGACGCCATTTTCTTCAGTCTTTCTTGCCCCGTGGTGCCCGAAGCAAAAGCAGTTCGCAAGTGCCGGTCAGCTGACTCCTGAGATTTTCGTGTTCGAATTTCAGATCCGAAGTCTTCATTAAACGCTAAGTACCCCGTTGGGGAAACTTTTTTCTTGTTCCAGACTGATGTCAGAAAAAGTTAGTAATTGTATTTCTTGTGGGAAGCAAATACCTCATAAGGACTTTCATTCCTACTGTATTCCTTGCCTACGCCCTGACCACGATGTTGCTAATTGTCGGTTCTGTGCTAGATTTAACCAACGCACTATTAAGCATCAGTATGATTTTGCATTTCACTATTTTGGCAGAAGATTTAATTACACAATGTCGTCAGATAGCCATCCGACTACCACAATTCACAAGAAACGCAAAGAAAAAGAAAAGGACAAGCATCTGAGGTCCAAAACTGATGACGAGGCTTCTTCTAAGCCAGTTGCCGGTTCGCCGGTTCTCAGTGAGGTGCTTTCGCAGCCCCTGACGCCTGCTACTTTAGAGCCGCAGGCTGCTACCGACTCCCACGTGGAGCCGACTAGGCCGCTGGAAACTCAAGGTATTGGAACCTCGGAAACTATTCCCTCAGATGGGTCCGGAGCCACTGAGCAGGCATCGGCTTCTAAGGGTGTTTTCAGGCCTACACAATTATATGTAAAAACTACTTCAGCTTCAAAGGTAAAGACTAAAGCACCTTTAAACACAAAGAAACAAGTACAACAGACCCATGGACAGGCCTCCATGCCTAAAAAAAAAAGATGCTCAAAATGTCCGAAGACCTAATTACTTTGATCAGGGGCTCCCATCCCCCTCCTGATAAGAGGCCTAGGCAAAAGACAGAATATGAATCTTCAGATCAGGTTTCCACTTCCTCTGATTCCTCTTCTGATCAGGAATACTCTCTTCCTCCCTATGAGGATTCTGATGCTGAAGAATCTATCCCTTCAGCCTCTCCTCCTGAGGATTATTCTTTTGGGGAAACTCTGCATACCATGAGGGAGCATTTCCAGTGGGAGAGTCAAGATTATTCAGAATCTAAGAAAAGGCTCAGAGACTTCCTTTTACTACCTCAGCACAGGCCCCTTGCTATTCCACCTGTGTTAGACATTGCAGATGTTTTTTCAGAGTCCAGTCTGACTCCTGACTCTTTGCCTCCAGCTCCTGTTAAGCCAGACAGATACTAGAGGGTTCCTGATTCACATAAATTTCTCTTTAAAAACCCTGCTGCTGAACCAGAAACTGTCTCTCAGGGTCCCAAAGGGGTCAAGGCTTCCACTGCAAAAAACCCTACCCCCTCTGACAGGGATTCTAGGGCACTGAACAGATGGGGAAAAAGATTTACACTTCTGCTACCTTGGCTGTTAGGGCTTTAAATTGTCAATTTCATATGCTTAAATATCAGCAATATATTATGTCACTGCTTAAACAGAAAATGTTGATAAATTCTGCGTGTGCAGAAAACAAAGAAATGCAGGATTTATTGCATGCAGCTGAACAAGTTGGAAAGCATACTTTGCAATGTGGTTTTGATTCTCTGGAGGCCTCCTGCAGGGCCGCTGTTACGGGTTCTGTCATCAGGAGGCATGCTTAGTTAAAGGAACAGAATCTGCCTGATCATGTTAAAGCAAAATTATTAGATGCTCCATTACAGCATGATACCTTGTTTGGTGTTAAAGCAGAGGAGGTGTTGAAGAAAATGGAGGACAAAGCAAATTCTATGCAAACAGTCAAAGATTTCTTACAGGTACAGCCTCCAAGATTTAGCAGACACTGGCCTACTAAGAATTGGTCCTTTTCAGGGTCAGACAGGCCACAAAGGGGCAGATACAGACACCCTAGAGGCAGATCCCAGTCCCAAGGCACATACAGGTCTAAACAATGGGGTGTTTCAACCTCCAAAAGCGGAGAAGACAAAGCACAGCCATACAGGAAACAGCCCCAATGACTTCCCCCTGCCTGCGCCAAGCACTTATCTTCTGGCAGCACCTTTAGGGGGAAAACTAGCACTTTTTCATCAAAATTGGCACATAATAACCCATGACAAATGGGTCTTGAACATAGTGTCACAAGGCTACAAGTTTCACTTTCATACCTTGCCAAGGGCACACGGTTTGCCAGACCAGCCAAAAAATCAATGGGCAGAGGCACAAAAGCAAGTTTCATCCCTCATGGACATGAGGGCCATTCATCAAGTAAAAGAGCAAGAGCAGGGACAAGGATTTTACTCAAGACTGTTCTTGGTGGCCAGAAAGGACAAAGCCTGGAGACCAATACTGGACCTATCTATTCTAAACACATATCTGGATATTCCAAAATTCAAGATGTTGACTTTGCAGCAGCTTCTGCCCATGCTGGGCAAGAAGGCTTGGCTTGTGACTTTAGACCTAAAAGAGGCATACCTGCATGTCCCAATCAGACAGTAATGCAGAAGTTACCTCAGATTCATAGCTGGCTCAATGCACTACCAATTCTCTGCACTGCCCTTTGACTTATCTACTGCGCCCAGGGTCTTCACAAAATGCCTGGCTCCAGTAATTGCATTCTTCAGACAAAGAGGAATACAAATATATCCTTATTTGGACGACTGCCTCATTCAAGCAGAGAACAAGGACATTCTATTACAGCATCTGGCATTTGTAAAAAGATTACTAACATGCCTAGGGTACACAGTAAATGAAAAGAAATCAAAAATAGTCCCCTCTCAAGAGATAATATTCCTGGGTGCAAGCTTAAATACAACTGCCCAGATGGCTTATCTCATGCCAGACAAAGGCAACTGACTACTTATTTCAAACTGTTGTCAACAAAGGCCCAGTTATCTGCAAGAAAAAATTCTGCAGGCTTTGGGCTTCATGGCATCCTGCATTCTGCTAATTCCATATGCAAGACTGCATATGAGGAAACTTCAACGGTATCTAAAAAGTGTTTGGACTCAACATTGCCACAGCCTGGAAACAATAATTACCCTCATTCCCTGCCTGCAACAGGAGTTTCGATGGTGGGCAAAGGCCTGTCACCACAACAAGGGACAGCCATTCACTTTACCCACAGCCAGGCAGACATTAACAACAGATGCATCAGATTATGCCTGGGGGGCCCACATGGCAGGAAGATGAATTCAGGGCACATGGTCCGCAAGCCAAATGCATCTACATATCAATCAAAAAGAGATGCTAGCTGTTCAGAATGCCCTGACAGCCTTCAAGGATCAACTTCATCCTGGACAACTATTGATAAAGACGGACAATACCACAGTCATGTAGTACATAAACAAGCAGGGAGGCACTCATTCCTATCCCCTTTGCAGACTAGCCATGACTTTGTGGGACACAGTATTGACTTACCAAGTACATCTGCAGGCACAATTCCTGCCAGGAAAGATAAATACTCTGGCAGACGAACTAAGCAAAGACCTCTTGGATCCCCACGAGTGGAAATTGGATCTGCAAGTCTTCAGCATGATAATAAGGAAATGGGGATGCCCGGACATAGATTTATTTGCCTCCCCTCACAACTGCCAACTACAGAGATTCTGCACAAGGACTTATCACAAGCAAGTATGGAAAGTGGATGCTCTATCTTTCAGCTGGAAAAACTTAACAGTATGCCTTTCCTCCACTGCCCCTCCTCCCCAAGGTACTGCAATAATTTGGAGCTTTTCTCCCTGGGCCTCCACTGAAAATGGGCTTCTACCCAGTCGGACTTTCCTGGTAATCAAATGTCAGTAAATAAACAAACTGGGAGGAGTGTTCGACTACACAGTGAAAGCAAAGCCTATGGAATGTCAAAATCCAGGTAGTGTTGCTGAAAAAAAATTCAGTATAAATTCTCACATTATTGCTGAGAAGAAGCAAAAGCTTTAACTAGCATCTAAAAGAAGTAAGACAGGACTGCTACTGGAAGGTGGCGAAAAAACTGGCTTCCTATTGAGGAGTGTCATACGTAGGTTTGCCTGTTGTTAATTCCTATTTCCATTAGCTAGAGCAGGGCTGATAACATAAATAGTTATCAATCTCCTGCAGGATGGTAGTACTCATGCCTCTGGCATTAGGTCCAGCTGACATTTAGACCTTTCTTAGGCTGCAAAACTTGCATTATTAATGTCATCAGTCAGAATAGGGCTTATACCACAGGGTTACCTGTGTACCTTTTCTTACTGCTGTCAGAGCAGAAGTACCTTATACAGACGTCATCATCATTTGTTTCTTACTTCCCACCCACTCTGGCTGTTACTCTACCTTTTATTTTTCTTATTATTATCACACTGTTCAAAGATTAAGATAAGCTTGTATAACATAATTCTGGTAGTGGAATTCAACAGTATCGGCACTGACCAGTTCAACATTACATATCCAGGCAAGATGCAGCATTTTGTAAGGGGAGAAAAACAGGTCCTTCAAATGCCTATGCCCTTACCTTATACATTTATTTGATTTGGGTTCATTTTATGTTACAAAAAGTAAGTGTGGTTTGGCAGCTTGAATATATAAGGCATTTTGAAAATGAAGTTTAGATGATTTGTTGCAAGCTTTTTGACAATGAAATGACAGAACACTTACTTACTACCTGTTTAAAATATAATACACATAAATCTATACGAATAAGCTTAATATAAAAGCTTCTAATTTTCTTCAAGCAAAGCTGCACATTATGTTATCCTCTACCATGACTTCAGAGATTTATTGGTTCTGAAGAAAGTATATGTGATCGCTTTGCAGGCCTGGATGGAAAGTTAGCCTTACAATGAGTGACCACCGGTGTAGTACACTATATACTGAAGGTCCGCTTGAGATATTCTTTTTGGCAGTTATTTACAATAGATGTATTTTAGAGTAAGTTGATCAGTTTTTTTATTGTACAAGATAACAAGCAGTGCTTTTGAAAGCTGAGAACTGCATTCATTCGAGAAACATTGCTCATGCTTTCCTTACAGTACTATACGTCTTAATTAGTCATAATGAAACTCAGCAGCACGTGAAGACTTGGTTAAGAGTTTCATTTTCAGGGTAATTCTCTGCTATTTATTTATTTAGTACAACATTTGTGTTTACCATGCAAACTGATCCGGGTGTTAACTGAGTTGAAAAGTAAAATGTACTACTTTATGACAGATATTTGAATATTTTCCATGGTGAGTAAGTTACAAAGTATGTATGACTAAGCAATAATCACGGTGTTCCTATTGCTTATGACAGTAAGTCAGCTGATGTACAGAAAGCAGACAATTGAAAGGCGGTGCTTTACCCGTTTTTTTTTTTTTTTTTTTTTTTGAGAGGAAGTAACTGAAATACTGCAGCTTGTAACAGTTAAGTCTTTGCACAATTTTGTGTGTAAAGAAAGTTTGTATTCATGTGTGAATGTTACTTGATGCCTCATAGCACACTAAATCTGGACAGAGCTAAAAATAATGGGGGTGTCAAGTCCCCAGAATAAGGACAAATCTTAATAGTGCTCAGAACATTCATTTCAAAAGATTATTTTTGCTTTGGCAAAGACAAGCTGGATTATACAACCAGATTAATGTCTGAAAAGTAATGGGCCTGGTGTGTTTAATGCTTGAAATGTCACTAGAATTCACTGCTTTTACGTGAATGATGCAGTTCTCTGACCACTGAACCTTGTAACTGTTTAGTAGGCTATGTCTGCCACTCTTCAGGCTGAATTTCCACCTCCACTTACTTCTAGTCTGTCTCCCTGTCTCTGTTGTTCTCTCAGGGGTTTATCAGTCCATGACTTTCTTGATAGTTTATTGGAATGAAGTGCCAGCCATGATAGGACAGCTGAGGAGAAGGAATGTAATGTATGCTTACCTAGCAGTTTGAAGCATTGCAGAAGAGGATGACATGCATGGAAAAGGCATTTATCTGTTTGTTGCAAGAAGTGTGCAAGCCCCACTGCATCAACACAGAGGATATGTGCTCTGCTGCAGAAAGTTACTGAGAAGTGTCAAGTCCCACGTAGAAAACATCTCCATCAACTTTTCACCATGAGTTGTCTCCACTGGTTATGTTCCTGAGGAGTGGAGAATGGCAGTTGTGCTGCCTTTGCATAAAGGTGGTCCCTTTACTGATGCTGGGAATTACAGGACAATTAGTCTCACTAGCATGATTTGCAAGGTTTTGGAACATATCACTGACCAGAAAAATGACCATAACAGCAATAATAACAAATGATGTCCACCACCATTTATTCAGTACTTCAGATCAAACACTTTTGTCATCCAAGTGTTAAAACAAGTATAAGTAATAAAAAAATGTTATGTAACTGTAGACACACATGGGAATGTGTAGTTTGTGTAAATTAAAAATTACTCCTAATCTGGCAGATTATAATTGTAAATGACTCAAAATTGTCAATTGTAGCACTGTTCTATGCAGTCTTAATTTGTATAGTAATTTCTAAGGTTGTCATGTGATCTATTAAATGACTTAATTACTGTTTGTTTTTGTATAAGTGTGGGTGTTGTAAGCACTTCTCATCAGATTCTAATCATGTCTTGGCTGATAAAAGCATGTTATGTGAAGTACTAGGTAAACAATGGTGGACATTATTCTGGCTCCATTTTTCATGCTTTATAGCTGTAAACAATGATGGGGGTGAACTTACATCCCTGCATACAGATCCGTTCGACTTTGTAAAAGGCAGATCTCACCTGCCCAATCTAGTTGAGTTCTTTGAAAGGGTTATTAGAACATGGATAAGGTGCATACAGTCCACACTGTTTAAGTAGACCTTGCCAAGGCCTTTGACACTATCCCCCATGCTGGGGTTATTGACAAACTCTCCCAACTCAACATTAACCCAGTACATGGTTCACTGGTTTGGTAAATGGCTGTCTGACAGAATGTATATCATTAAGGTGGTGGTTAAAGAGAAAAATATCACTAGTGATGTCCCACATGGCTCTGTCCTGAACACACTCCACTTTGGTATATATTTATGTGGCATAAAAGCCGATGTCAAGGGACTTTGATTAATCAAGTTTGCTGATGATTATAAACTGGGGGGTTGTTATAAAATCCAGTTTGATACTCAAATTCTCCAGCAAGGCTGGATCAAACAAATGCTTGGCTTATTAACCATGGGCTTACCTTTAGCACCAAGAAATGCAGCAGTTTCCTTTGGTAAATCTAGCGTCACTACTGCTTAGCATACAGTATAGATAACATTCCACTTAAATTTGACACAATCCTAAGGGGCTTGGGTACCATGTTGATAACAGACTTTCCTTTGACCATCATGTCTCCGTGTTGGTTAGAAACTCCTTGTACCTTCCACCGCTTATCCTTCATGACCTCTCCACAAGGTCCAAAGAAGTTAAAGGTCCACGTTATCTGTTTGGAATATTCAGGGGAACCACAGCTGATGATCACCGAAGGGCCTGGTGGGGGTCCTCAGATTCAGTGATGGAGGAAGTCCTGGCTACGATTGAGTGTAGACTGATGTTGGAGCCTTCTACATTTCATAACGAGGATACCCCCTTAAAAAGAAGCAAAAGACAAAACATGTTTCTTCTGATCCCAAGGACCCTCAAAGTGAATGGCAGAATTTTATACAGGGCTTATTTAATGCCCTTGTGGTCTTGAAGCCTCCTCAGGGGATCTCTGTTGTAGCTCCTCCTTGGTCATCTTCCCCTCTCAAGAGATCCAGGGATCAGGATTCTTCTGAAGAGGAGGAGGATTTGGATGAGGAGTCCTTGACCTATTCTATCCAGATTACTTCCCCTTTGGATTATGGTTCTGAGGAAGAGGAGTCTACTAGTCCTGAATCTCCTTTTGAGGAGATTTCTTTTGGGGATACTGGGACAGAGGGACCGAGCTAGTAAAGATGTGCAGCAGGAAAGACTGATAAAGGATAATGAGGGAAACATACTCACAAGTGAGGAGAGTGTTTTGAGCACATGGAAAGAGTACTTTGAGGGGCTGATGAATGAAGAGAATGAGAGGGAGAGAAGGTTGGATGATGTGCGGATAGTGAATCATGAAGTGCAGTGGATTAGCAAGGAGGAAGTAAGGATAGCTATGAAGAGGATGAAGAATGGAAAAGCTCTTGGTCCAGTTGACATACCTGTGGAAGCATGGAGATGTTTAGGTGAAATGGCAGTGGAGTTTTTAACTAGATTGTTTAATGAAATCTTGGAAAGTGAGAGGATGCCTGAGGAATGGAGAAAACGTGTTTTGGTACCGATTTTTAAGAGTAAGGGTGATGTGCAGAGCTGTACTAACTACATAGGGATTAAATTGATCAGTCACAGCATGAAGTTATGGGAAAGAGTAGTGGAAGCTAGGTTAAGAAGGGAGGTGATGAATAGTGATCAGCAGTATGGTTTCATGCCAGGAAAGAGCACTACAGATGTGATGTTTGCTCTGAGAGTGTTGAAGTACAGAGAACATCAGAAGGAGTTGCATTGTGTCTTTGTGGACTTAGAGAAAGCATATAACAGGGTGCCTAGAGAGGAGTTGTGGTATTGTATGAGGAAGTTGGGAGTGTCAGAGAAGTATTTAAGAGTGGTACAGGATATGTACGATGGTAGTGTGACAGCGGTGAGGTCTGTGGTGGGAGTGATGGATGCGTTTAAGGTGAAGGTGGGATTGCATCAAGGATCAGCTCTGAGCCCTTTCTTATTTGCACTGGTGATGGGCAGTCCCCGTGAAATATGATTTTTGCAGATGACATTGTGATCTATAGTGAGAGTAGGGAACAGGTGGAGGAGACCCTGGAGAGGTGGAGATATGCTCTAGACAGAAGAAGAATGTAGGTCAGCAGGACTAAGACACAATATTTGTGTGTGAATGAGAGGGAGGATAGAGGAATGGTGAGGATGCAGGGAGTAGAGGTGGCGAAGGTGGAGGAGTTTAAATACTTGGGATCAACAGTTCAGAGTAATGGTGAGTGTGGAAGAGAGGTGAAGAAGAGAATACAGGCAGGATGGAGTGGGTGGAGAAGAGTGTGAGGAGTAATTTGTGACAGATGAGTACCAGTAAGAGTGAAAGCTAAGGTCTACAAGAGGTTAGTGAGACCAGCTATGTTATATGGATTGGAGACAGTGGCACTGCCAAAAAGGCAAGAGTCAGAGCTGGACGTGGCAGAGTTAAAGATGTTATGATTTGCACTGGGTGTGACTAGGGTGGACAGGATTAGGAATAAGTATATTAGAGGGTCAGCCCAGGTTGGAAGGTTTGGAGACAAAGCCAGAGAGGCAAGATTACTTTGGTTTTGACATGTGCTGAGGAGGGATGCAGAGTATATTGTGAAAAAGATGCTAAGGATGAAGCTGCCAGGTAACAGGAAAAGAGGAAGGCCTAAGATAAGGTTTGTGGATGTGGTCAGAGAGGACATGCAGGTGGTTGGTGTGACAGAGCAAGATGCAGAGGCAGGAAGAAATGGAAACAGATGATCCGCTGTGGCAACTCCTAAAGGGAGAAGATACTGGGATTGTCCCCATGGGTATGAAGTGTAGAGAAGATATTATGAGTTCCTTCAAATGGAGTCTCCTAGATCCTCTGCTGTCCCTCCTGTTTTGGCTGCTTTACTGGATGTTTTTTCTTCTGCTTCTTAGGTTCCAGATTTGTAGCTCTCTGCTCCTAAGAAACCAAACCAGATTTATAAAGTGCCTGATGATTTTAAATTCCTTTACAAGTGTCCATCTGCTGACACTTCAGTAATCTCTGTGGCATCTGACAAACCTTCTAAATTACTGCCCTCAACTAAGCTTCTTCCTTCTGATGACAGGACAGTGACAAGGCTGGGTAAAATGTGTATACTTTAGCCACCCTAGCCTTTTGGGCTGTTAATTATCAGACTCATATGACCAGATATTTGTAGGCTGCCCTTTTTCAGGCTTGTCAGGTTATTTCTGACATTTCTGATTCTCAGAGTAAGACTTCTGCCTTGTCTCTGTTAGGGGCATCTTTTCGCGTAGTTCGCCATTCTATTAAATGTAGTTATGATGCAGCAGATGCTTGCTCTAGGGCTGCTGCTTCTGGATCTGTTTTAAGGAGATATTCCTGGCTATGGCAACCTCTGCATGATGATATTAAGGCTAAGTTGATGGATGCTCCTCTGGACAACAGATATTTGTTTGGTGCTGCTGCTGATTTGTTCAAGTCCCTGTAGGAGAAAGGCAAGGCGTTACAAGATCTGAAACATATTTTTGTTTCACCAGTGCCTGTGTTCCAGAGGAACTCTCCTACTAAACCTGCTTTTGTTAGAAGGCAGTCTCGTTCTCCTCCTAAAGGCAAGAAAGGTGGAAGGAGGGTTCCCCCAGCTAAGTCTCCACAGACCCCTCCAGCTTAGAAGCCTTCCTTTCCTAATAAACCAAGCGCTGCCTGACTATCACACTCTTTCCAGCCACTTTCCTTTTTCTCTTTGTCTTTCTCTGTCTCTTCCTGTTTGCTTTGTTAAGCATAACCTAAGATTTTTGTTTTTTTTCCATCATTCGCCAGGAGTATTTCATGGTTTGGAAATCTCTTCCCCCTTTCATGGGCATTCCTCAGCCACCTCAAGAACAGTTAAGCTTTTTTCCAGAGGTGCTTTAGGATCTTTTGACTCAGGAAACTATTCAAGAGTTTCCATTTGCTCAAAGGGGGAAAGGGTTTTATTCCAGAATGTTTCTGGTCCCCAGGAAAGAGGGAACTTGGGGACCCATTCTAGATCTTTCTCACCTGAATACTTTTCTGAAAGTTCCTTCCATTTGAATGTTATCCCTTCAGACTTTGTTCCCTTTGCTGCTTCCTCAGGCTTTTCTGGTTTCTCTGGATCTCAAGAATGCTTACCTCCATCTCTCTATTCATCCCCTTTTCAGGAAGTTTTTATATTTTTCTGCTGCTTTCTGGCATTTTCAGTTCTGTGCTTTGCCCTTTGGTCTCTCTACTGCCAAAGGTATTCACCAAATGCCTGTCTCCTGTGATTGTTTTTTGTATGATTCAAGAGATCCAAGTTTTTCCTTACTTGGATGATGATCTGTTTCAGGCATCCTCTCCAGAGATCCTGATGCACAATCTTCATTGTGCCATTTCCTTTCTGCAAAGCCTGGGCTTCACAATAAACCTCCAAAAGTCCTTTTTGACTCCTTCTCAAGGTCATGTTTTTCTGGGATGCAGGATTCAGATGGCGCCTATGGTGACATTGGTGCCTCCTCCCAAGGTCTTGATTCTCATTTCCTTCTTTCAAAATCTTCTTTCTCTGACTTCTGTCACAGCCAGGGAGGTTTTGAGAGCTCTGGGATTTATGGCATCCACGATCCCTATGCTCCTTCTACCCAGACTCTATATGAGAAAGTTATAGTGGTTTCTGAAATCAGTTTGGCTTCAACACGCACATCCTCTTAACTTTGTAGTTCCCCTTCTTCCCTCTGTAAAGAAGGAACTTCTCTGGTGGATTCAGCAGTTGTCTCTAAACCCAGGACTCCCCTTTCATCCCCCTCTTTCATTTCAGGAACTGTTCACTGATGACTCAGATGTGTTAAAGGGAGCAGCTTTTGGCTCCCTAAATGTGCAGTGGATCTGGTCTTCTCTTCAGTAGAAGGAGCACATCAGTGTCAAAGATATGAGAGCACTTCTGCTGACTCTTCAAGCTTTCCACCCTCTTTTCTTCCAGGGACCTCTGAAAGTGTTTACAGGCAACACCACAGTGACGTGGCATGTAAACAAACAGGGGGAACAAGATCTTATCTGCTTTGCCAGTTGTTACTCCTGGTATGGGATCTTGTTGTCCAGTGCCAAGTGACCTTTCAGGCAGTTTACATTCCCTCAGGTCAAAACATTGTAGCAGACACTCTGAGCAGGTCCATAACTCAATTCCATGAATGGATGCTTCACAGGGATGTGTTTCTAGACATTGTACACCAGTGGTGTACCCCTCAAATAGATCTGTTTGCGTCCCCTCTAAACAGACTTCATCTTTTTTGTGCCAGACTCCCAGGTACTCTGGTGTGGAAGGTGAACACCCTCTCTTTTTCCTGGAAGGAGATGTTACTTTATACTTTCCCTCTCTTTCCCCTCATTCCAAAAATCCTGTTCGGAATTCAATGGGATGCTCCCAAAATCTTGTTGGTGACTCCCTTTTGGCTGAGACAGCATTGGCTCCCTGTTCTGTATTTAGCCAAGGGCAATCACCACAAGGTACCCCACAGGGTGGACCTAGTCACACAAGACAAGGGATTTCTTATCCATCCACACTTGTCCAGTCTTCAATTGGCTCTATGGGTGATAGGATTTTTCTGAACTGCTTGTATCCTGTTTTACTGTATACTACTTTGTGTATTAGTTTAACAGTCATGCTGTCCATCACTTTATGCAGTGTGGCATGAGTCTGATACCTCTGTACTGCACACAGTTGTGAAAGTCCCCTTTGTTTTTGCCCTCTAACATTAGAGTGCTTATTCTCCAGTCATTCAGGACACATCTTATTCTCCATACTGCTATGAGTACTCTCAGGATCCATTTCTCCCCTAACTTACATAACATCTTGATCATATCTGTCATGGCTTCTTCTGAGCCTGCTGCTTTCCCTAACTTAATTTTAAGTAGTGCTGTTCTTACATCTTCTATGGAGGACATTTTGGCTGTGTTTGGGACTGTTCAGCTTCTGTGGAGTTTTCTCCAATGAGAAACTGCTGGACATACTCCTTCTATCTGCCTTTAATATCCTCTGGACTGTTGAACAGGTTGTTGCTGGCATCCCTTATGAATGGTGTCTGATGACCTGTCTTTATCTTACTGTCTTTGCCTTACAATGTATACATTTTCTTTGTGCCATCTGCAGAGCCACTTTCTAAAAGCGGGTACACTAACATGAACAAGATAGTGATTTCAAAGATGTGGTGAATCCAGGGTATATAGAGAAGCTGTTGTTAAGGAAATGTGTCATACTGTTTTACAGACTGATACTTGCAGCTTTTGTAACAGATTATTGAGTCAAGTGCATAACCTCAAAAGAAAATTTCAGTATTAAGTTTTATGCAATTTTTCAAAAACAGTTGTTTAAACATCATTAGAACCATGCAATATAGTGATTGAAAACTATTGATTTCTGGGGTTGACACATAATGCTGGACTTCCATATGCTGTACCTTCAATTGTAACCATTTCCTGATCTAATCATGGTCAATCTAGTCATATATTAAAATAACTAGAATATATTTTTGTTTTCTTATATGCCTTAATGCTGTTTATAATAACATGGATACATCCATTGGGCACAGAAATGACTGTATACCTTACTGCAGTGCCTCCAGAAATTTCTTCTGTTTGTTTAATCTTTGGGGAGGTGACAAGAAAGCTACTTTCTGCAGTTATAAAAATTCAGAAATAACATCAACTGCATATCCTCACAAAATCTGATTTTCAGAATCATTTATAAAGTAGCTTAATGATTCCACAAAAATACAGACTGTGACACCGAAGAAGTTATCTAGAGGGACACTATAGCAGACTACTCATAACTATAACATTTCAATAGTTGTACACCTGTACTGCCTATGCAGTGTGAATATAGCACTATGAAGTAAGGGAAAATGGAAGTTATAGGAACAGCCTTTCACAACTCCGCTTTCCCCTACAGCCATACTACCTCATTCTCCGTGTACCCTCTCTTTAGTTACTTACAGGATACAACACTGTATCAGCACACTGGCAATGTGATGGTACCTTTACACTTACAGAAGCAGTGGAACAGCATTTATGTTGAGTAATGTGAAAACAGATCACAAAAATGAGGTATGCAGGAACAGTGTAAGTGCTGTCGTTACTAAAATGGCAGAGGGGTCTTCAACATTAATGGTACATTTCCCTACTGATTCTGTAAGGTCGTTATATTTTTGTAAGCTGCTTTCTTTGCAGGGAAACATTAAATGTTTTTAAAACGCACACACACACACACACACACACACACACACACACACACACACACACACACACACACTGTATTTAATACTAGCTACAGTCACATATTGAGCTGCTTAGGCACAGAAGAGCTCTTGGCTCTATCTCAGCTGACTGATTAAGGGAACTGAAACAAAACCTACTGCACTTTATTTTATTCCATTGCAAGAGGTAGCCTGCTTGTTTTTGATGCCTACAACGTATTTTTGAAAGGAGGAAACTTGGCTGTGTCCTGGGCAAAGGCCTGATCCACAAGAAGTACAAGCTGTTATTGATTGGCAACACTGTACTGTATTATTTTATTTCACTCTAAGAAGTAAACTACTCGTTTCTGCTGCCTACTAAGTTGCCTTGAGTGAATCTCAACTGTGAGCTAAGTGAAATCCCAATTCCCAGGAAAAGTGCAAGCTGTTATCAACTGGCTGTGTTTACTTGCTGGTTTAAATTGCTGTGACCTGTGCATTTCTGTACACCACTTGGTGGAATTTTACAGAGTTGTGTAGCATGCAACAGTGGGGAACACTGCACTCCATAAGTGTGAGTCATTTATAACTCAGACTATGGTCTTAACAGTTCCTGTACTTACCCAGACTACCAGATTTTTCCTCAAAACAGTCCCTTTATCACAAGGAAAGGTTTGGAGAATTTTACTGATACTTGCAGCTTCTGTAACAGATTATTGAGTCAAGTGCATTATCAAAGTAAACTTCCACTTCTCATTCCTTTTTTGACTGGGTAAGGAAAATGGGATATCCCTCTGCTTGGAACCATGCCTGTCAATGCCTTAGAGTGAGAAATCTAGACAAAGCCATAAATAATGGGGGGGGGGGGGTGAAGGCCCAAAAATACGGACATTTTTTAAATATTGCTCTTAAAGACTTACAAAGTCGATAGAATAACATGTTTTGCATTAGCATGAATTTTTCAGAAGGGTATGAAGTCTGAAACTCAGATGTTTGTCATGTGATTTTCCAGAAAACCACAATTTTATGAGAAACAGACCAGAAATATGAGGCAATAGGCTGTACATTCAGAAAAAAATCTGTACAGTTGACAGGTATGCTTTGAAGGGTCTATATTATGTGATTGAAAGATGTGTTCATCGAACATGTCTTAATCGACACATAAACAGCAAACACACTAATCTTTGATTGGCCAGTTCAGCAAATTTTTTTCCAGGGAGGAAAAAATCGCTTGGCCAAAGAAAAAGCAAACGTTCAAACTCTACAAAAGGGTAAATATACCAACTCTCAGATCTCACTACAGTGGGGAAAAGGGCAAATCCCTGATGACGGTGAAGTGTTTTTTTCCCCTGGGAAAAAATAAGCTGAAGTGCCTGTTCGGAGATTAGTGTGTTTGCTGTTTATGTGTTCATGAAGAAATGTTCGATGAACACATCTTTTGATCACATAATATAGACCCTGCTTCGAACCCCTCTTAACTATTAATCCTTCTGCTACCCAAAATTGCAGTTTTAATCTTGGGTCCCCACATCTGGGAAAACTCTACCTGACTTACTTACCGGTGTGCCTACTATAATCTCGGGCAACCGTGGAACTGTATCCTACCCTTGCTTCATCCATTGCCAACTTACTAGCACTAGGCACTCTGAGGCAGTGCATAGATTGCCTCCTTTTTAATAACAAAACATGTTCTTCTATCTTATACTGATTCCAAATATGACACCAGCAGGTCTTTATTAAATCTGGAAGTTAGCCTCATCAAAGTTTTTGTTAGTAGAGACCAGATTATCAGCTGGCTTGCTTAAGAACCCCCCCCCCCCCCCCAAGCCTCAAAGGCCACCAGGGCACAAACTTGACACATTATTCCCTCAGCAGAAGAGTGGCACTCCATCACCTGCACACACAGATCCTTTCTAGCTAGTCTGTTTGAGCCTTTATAGTCTGGTTTGCGAGTAAATTGTCACGTTACTGTTGTAGTCATAAGTCATTTTAGTGAGACACTCAGCTCACTAGGCTGACCAAAGAATGAAAGGTGCTAACCTGACCCTCGGGTGCCAGAATATAACTGGTTGTTAGGGTACTGACGTCCCTTCACCCCAAGCACACATACAGAGTGCTCATTGCACATGTGGGTGTAAATGACCTGAGGCCCACATCCTTGTATTATATACATAGTGAAATGGTAGTACTTTCTGAGTAGGTATCAGGGGCTGGTATTCATCTAATCCTGAACAGCACCTTACTTTTGCCAACAATAGTGGCTGGCTAAGTTTTTTGTGCAAATTATTACTTCTTTTGTCTAAATTTTGTTTTTTACAAGTATTTTGTCATCTCCATATGTCGACAGAACTGGAATTATTAATCCTTCAGGTGTTATATATGCTGCCTCCTTCATTTTGGAATTTATTTCATATTCTATCTCATTCATAACTAATGCAAAGAGTATACAACTCAATGGATATTCCTGTGTTATACCACTCTTCATATGCAGCTATTGGGTTAACAAGCCATTTACAATAATTTATACACTGACATATAATTTTCTAATATATTTACTTATATTCTTTCATTATTGCCCATTCATGTCCAATTGCACAAAAAGCCTTATTAAGGTCTCCTATCATGATTTTTGCTTCTTCTTTTCTGCTCATATCATCCACAGTTTCTCTAACTATCATTAATAACGCTTGACAGCCCTTCCCCTTTATACTGTAAATATTGTCTTCCATATTTTCCTTTTAGTTTCAAATCTGTTTTGTATTATGTTCATAAAGGTCTTATAATCATTAATATTCCAAACTATTGGTTTCCAATATTTAAATTACCTTGATCTCAAACTGATATGCCAGTCACCAAATAGGCATTTTAACTCATTTAAGCCCATAGTGGCATTTTTGTAAACCTCCAGTTCACACCCATATCTCATTATGGCATCTAGACATCTTTTGGGTCTGGCTTCTTTAACTAAGTGACTTACCTGCTAATAATAAGCAATGTTAGTAAAATTAATCACTGTTTGTCACTTATTATTCATATTTTCTTATTTATGTTCAGATTTTCATACCTGGGCGTCATTCATGGCATTGAAAAGTATGGTGTGATGTGCCATGGTGGGAAACAGAAAACTTCTTTGTCATCGTAATTTTAAGTCGCTGTATACCTGAGATATTGCTAGTTGTTAGTAATTATGCAAATAAATATTTCCATATGTACTTAATACTTTAAAAAACAAGTGACAAACTGTCACATGACTTCAGGTGAAAGCTAACATGTTGCACAAAAATAGCTTTGAAATTTATACTGTAAGTTACATTTCTTAAGTGATATCTAATGTTATTTATATTGATAATTATACAATTAAGCATATGTGTCATGTTTGTAAATATCTCAGTAAACATGCACTCATACTAGAATTTCATGTTGTCATATGAAAACTTGTGTCTGGTTTGTAAATATCTCAATAAACATGCATTCATACTAGAATTTCTTGTTGTCATATGAAAACTTATGTCTCATTAACAAAAGTATTCTAACAGTATATATCTAGGTTGCACAGTTTCTAAGATGTACAATTTTGTTTCTGAAAGTATAGCAAAATGTATAATTTGGGGTTTGTGTGCATTGTAATATAATATGTAGGAAAGACTATAATTGCACCAACTATTATCACTATAAACACTGCTTTTTACTGGTCATTATGTATGAACACTGCATGTGTTCTTATAAGTACTTATTAAACATCTAGATGTCTAAACGTTCATTGTGGTTGAACAAAATGCATCTTTGTTTTCTGCTTAAACAATTGTTTTGTCTGGTGAATGATTAAATACACCTAGTAAATGCTTGTACATTTACAGGTATTTGTTTACCTGATATGTTTTATTTTCAGCATGACTTCCTGCTTGAGTACATTTACCTGTTGACATTTGTTTCCTAGCTTGGATTTTTCTGTGACAGCAGAATCCTCTCTGTCATTGCATTATCAATCTGAAACTATTTTCTAACAAAAATGTACAGATACATAAAAACAGGGAATGCATTTTAAACAGAGAAGTGACTCGTAAGAAAATGCTTCTTTAATAATGTATAGTTTATCATTTCCAAATAGAGCAGTCGCTGCTTACAGTTTTTCTTTGTCATTGCATGCTGTAAAATCTAAGCCATGTTATTTATCAGAGGCTTGTCCTCGATTGCAAAGTGACAGCAGGTGTTTCTTTCTCTAAGAGTGTGGAATGGGGCAATATACAATAAAGGTTACTTTACTAAGTAAGAGAAATTCTGATTAAACTACAGCATGAGTGAAAGCTTTTATTTGTTTATGCAAGTACGTCTGTATTTACTGTATTCTTCACTTGGAAGGTATGACCCTGAGAATGATGAATGGACAGTAATAGCACCGATGTCGACAGCCCGGATTGGAGCAGCTGTGGCTGCATGCAATGGCCTTCTGTATGCCATTGGTGGGTTTGATGGCGAAAATCGCTGCAGCTCAGTAGAATGTTATCATCCAGACAGGGACATGTGGCTACCAGTTGCCTCCATGCAAAACATCAGAAGTGGTGCAGGTAAAAAAAAAAAAGGAATAAATAACAGTAACAAATCGGTTGTAAGATACTCTAGGCAGATGAAATATCACCTGAGCTCAGGTATAGCCAGTAGATAGAGAATGACTTTTACTTTTGCTGTGTTTATGTGCATGTTAGCTTGGGAATTTATTAAGCGTGGTTGCATGTATAGTGCATGTGGCATCCAGCCTTGCCTGTTGTTGAACATATGTAGAAAAGCTTTAGATTGAAACTACAGGGACTGTGCCACGTTTAGGCATGCTGCTTCATTTAAAATGTAATATTTTACTGGGTATTTCACATTTTAAATAACTTTTTGTTCTTTTCATGTTGTATAGTAAATAACTTTCTACTTGGCATTCAGCAGACTGGGTTATGAGTAATACAGTCTACTGTGGTTTGTTAAATGATTTCCATTTCATCTGTGCCTACATCAGAAAAATACAAACATATATGCTGTCAACAGTAAAAAAATCATAACACACCTTGTCTTGCATGCTGTAGTTTTATCTATTATACTAATACTTTTCCATCCTTTTCACTAATTGAAATTGTTGGGTTTTGATGTTTACCCAAGAGCACAACAATTGTAGACTTACCTGACGGTCTACAGTAGAAGCTTGTATAAGAGTAATACGTTTATTGGTAGTTATAAGGCATATGGACCAATAAGGAGGCTAGCTCAATTTCCCAGTTGCCCCAAACCACTGTCTAGTTAAGTGACTTGCTCAAGGTCATACAGTGTTTAAATGAAGGCTGAGAGAATCAAACCCTGAACCACAGGAAAAATGGTCATTAATAGCTCATAGCCTTAATTCTCTACCATAAGTGTTAGACTGACCCTAAGAAATACAGGAAGAATTTCACACACCCACAGCGACAAGAAGATAGGACTGAATCCCAGGCCCTAAAGCTGTAAAGCAGAGATCTATTGCTTTAAAAAAAATCCTATCAGCTGGGATTCTGTCAACAAGGTGGGGGGGGGGGTGATTAGTTAATGTCCGGCATCCACCCATTTGGGAGTCTCCCTTTATCAACATGTGCATGCTTCATATTGTCAGTGGTGCAACAGGTTTAGTGGGTTCTATTGCCTCACAAGGGAGACAGATTGCCGATACTGCAGTGCAGTGTGGGGGGGGGGGGGGGATGCTGTACTCAGCATGCTGTACTTCAGATAAGATATTAAACTGAGGCCTCATCTGCCTGAGCTAGTGGTAGCTACGGTGGGTGTAAAAGATCCCACAGCATCTACTGAAAAGAGTAGGGGATCTTTATGTACAAAAAGAACTCTTATTTACAGCATATTTACATATTTACAAATGTACAAATATATAGCTATACAAATCTGTGTACACAGATTTATAATTTCCTTTACAGCCATACTAAATTTTCATCCCTATTAGACCTCCAATCCTTTTTTCATAACCACCAGTTGATCTTACTTAATATCATTGCTTAAATCCATTTACCGTTAAACAGAATTTTATTTCTTCGTTCATTCCATGTGACCCATGTAATGTAAAATAACTTTTTATCTATTCTTTTAACATATTCTTTACTTCTGTTCTTACAAAATCCATAAGTTATGATATCCATGATTATTTTGCCCACTTCTTTATATCTTAAAATCTTCTTTACAGAGTTTTCCCCATAACTTCTTTACTCTGTTACATTTCAAAAACACATGCTCCATAGTTGTTTCTTCTGGACAATTCAAACATTATTCTATCAGTTTTCTTTTTATATGGCATATTTCTTTTACTGGCAATTTATCTATTACCAGTCTCCACAAAAAAAATCTTGACATTCTACGTTCTTACTACGCCGTTTGCTTCTTATTTTTATAGCTTTATATTTTTGATCTGTTAGATTTTCCCATGGTTTTACAAAGTAATGTTTTATTATTACATTCTTATACCATACTGTTCTATGTTTTTCTATGTCATCAATTTTCCACAAAAATATTTTTCTTGGTAACATTTTATTTATTTATTTATACACTCTTTTTCTCTTTTACTCAATTTTACCATACCCCCAAATCTATCATACTTATATTCATACAGTTTTTACTACTTATCTCTAATCATTTATATTTAACCACTTTAACGCATTATACAAATTTAATGAAGCAGCATATTCTACTGGGTCAATTAACCCCAAACCTCCTTCCTCTTTCCCATTTACATACAAAATTCCTGTTTTTACTGGGTTTAATCTAGAACTCCATATAAATGAAGAATGTCTGCAGTAATTATTTTCAAATACTATTGTCAACATACATACACTTGCTAAGTGTGCTATTTTCCCATCAGTACTGAATTTATTAAGTAAGACTTTTTTCTGAATAGTATAAATTATGCTCAGAAAAGACCAATTTATGTTATTTCTTCTATTGTTCTTCCTCATTAAATGCTGCTTTCATCTTTATTCTCCAATTTTATAGCTAACACAAACATTTAATAAATTTAATTCATTGTAAAATACGTACCCCCTGTCTTTACTACATCACCTAAACCTCTACTTTTCTCTTTATTTAAAGCCATCCCGATCACCTCTAGACACTTATTTGTGCAAATTATTGCTTATTTGTGCAAATTATTGTTTCTTTTATCCAAAAAAGTATTACATATGTCAAATGAACTGGAATTCTTAACCCTTCAGGTATTGTATAACCAGCCTCCTTCATTTTGTAATTTATTTCACATAATATCACATTCATAACTAATGCAAAGAGTATACAGCTCACTGGATCTCTCTGTCTTAACACCACTCTTCACATGTACCTTTTGGGGTAACCAGCCATTTACAGGCATTTTTACTTTATCGTTTCTAAAGATTGACATAAATAATTTTCTAATGTTCTCACTTATATTTCTTTCATTATTACCCATAAGATTTCATGTCCAATTGCATCAAAAGACTTAAGGTCTCCTATTATGATGTTCATTTCTTTTCTATTTCTTTACAACCTTTCCCCTTTGTACTGTATATACTATATTCCATATTTTCCATTTTAGTTTCAAATCACTTTTGTATTATTTTCATAAAGATCTTATATAATTAGTCCTCAATACTATCAGTCCCCATTTTTAATAGTCTTCCGTATTCCTTCTTTCATAGGAATATAAGCATTCCACTACACAATTCTTTATACATAAAACCTTAATTTAACCATTCATTCAAAATCTTTAAAAAATATATTTTTTCCAATCCCTTAAATTTTTATACATTTCACACCCCGTTTCATCTCATCCTACAGCTGAATCTATACTTACTTGTCCTAATACTGTAGGTCTTTTAAAGAAATCTCCTTTCCAACTCTTTATTCTCTGTTTCTGTTAACTTTTTTTACTCTCCATGTTTTTTCACTACCTTCTTTTTTCTTTAAACATTTCTTGTATGTGCTGTACTATACTGTCCATAATCTTTTCCTGAGTTCTTTCTATTTCTCTTTTACATTTTTTTATTTCTCTCATTATGCTACCATCTTCCTTTACTAAGCTGCCTAAGTCACTCAACACTTCTCTTTTGCCTTGTAAAAAAATTATTTTACTTGTATAACAATTCTTTTTTTCCAGACACCTTTATTGAATTATCACACGACATAGGCAAATTTACATTCATATAAAAGCAAATTATATTAACATAACAAACATTATACTTCGCATATTTTGCTATATATATCATATAGCCTAAACAGTATTACGTAAATTATTCAATTTCTGCCATTTTTTAAGGAAGAAACATTTTTATTAAACCATCACTTACTACATAGGCAATCATGCATTTATATAAATGAAAACAAAACCACACCAACACAATCCTAGTTGCAAGCATTTTATATCACAAACCATACTGACATATTCCCAGTTGCAAACATTATGCATCACTTATAATCTACCCAAATATAACAATTCTTGTACGTTTTCTTGATTTCTTTCTTATAATTATTTTTCTTTGCCAAAGTACTTTCCATCAGTATTTTTTATTTATTTATTTTATTTGCAGTTGGTTTACCAGGATAGTCCATTGGGCCTAGAAGAACCCATTTTCAATGGAGTCCTGGGGAGAAAAGCTCCAAAAACAAAACAATAATTACAAACAAAATTACAATCAAAGCTTTTGTTACAGTATGTACAAAAGTACTAGTAGAAACATTGCATTTAAACATACAGTTTCTAAAGCAAAAATGACAATAAAAGTTTTGGTTATACTAATTATAGATAAAATATTTCATTTAACAGAGACAATTTCTGCGATAAAAAGTGTCATCATTGTAAATCTAGAGTAGTTGTTTACACATGGATTGATTCCTGCCAAAACCATGTATGGTTGGTATGTTGATGTTCATGGATGCACTGCAACAACGTTCATATGACTGATAAATGAGTACACAGAGTAGGTAGAAGTAGGACGGGAGATGAGCAGTTGGGATTCAGATCAGGATGTATCACAACTTACCCAATGTTTGCAGTGAGACAGGTAGTTGAGAGGAATCTAGAGATGAGAAGTGTCCAAGTGACTGTTCTTACATTTGAAGAAATCATATGACAAGGTCCCAAGGAGATGATTTGAGCAGTCCTGTGGTGGTTTGAAGTCCAAAAAACAGAAGCTAAAATTACTGCAAACTATGTACAGGGAACCCAATTACTGAAGTATGAACAGTGTTCAGTCTAACTAAGGGGTTCCCTGTGGGATTGGGTGCGCATCAGGTTTCATTTATGTGCCCACTGCTTTTCATACTAGTGATGGGCTACATTAGCAAACAGGTTGATGGGGATAGATCAACAAAGTTGTTGTATTTATTTATTGACAAAAAGGAGCAGAAATGGAAGTTTAAAGTGTAAACTATATAGTTATGAGAGAAAGAAGGTTAGCAGTGCAAGTTATGTAGGGTGGCAGCTAGAGCATTCCCATTGGGAGGCTAGATATGAATGAAGAGTTTTTTTGAAGGTAGAGTTAGTAGGGGTAACATGAATGGGTGATGGTAGGGAGTTCCAGAGTCGTGCCAGACTAAAGGATAGAAGGTATTTGCCTGGTGGATGAGCTGGTTTGTGTATTTCAAGAAGATTTTGGTTGTTAGACCGTAGTACTCTGTTGGGTAGATGCATTTTAAAGGCAGAGGAGAGGGAGGGACAGATTGAGGGTTTGAAAATAAGCTTGTGGGCCAGAGTGAGTTGGGTATAGATAAGGTGGTTGGGTAGTTCTAGCCAATTTAGTTTGTGGAGAGAGGAACAATGGTGAGTAGAGGACCTCTGGCTAGTGGCAAACTTGGCGATTTTGTTGTAACAACATGAGAGTTGATTTTTCAGAGATGATTGTAGATTAGTTAGGAGTGGAGATCCATAGAGAAGGGAGGGGATGAGAATGGATGTAGAGAGGGTGAGTTTAGTGGAGGGTGTAAGATAATGGTATTGACGGTAGAGCATACCTAAATTTTGATGGGTTTTTTTGATGTTTAGTTGTATGTGGGAATTAAATTTGAGCTGATTGTCAATTTGGACACAAAGTAGCTTGGTCTCTGATACCAGTTCCAGAGTTGTGTTGTTTTGACTAGAAATACAGAAAGTGTTTGTGTTGAGAGGGGTGGCTTTTGAGGGAGTGAATACCATTAATTTGGTTTTAGAAGCATTGAGTGCTAAGTGATTATTTTTCATCCATTGTTCAGTGGTTGAAAAAGTGTCTTGAGTTTCTTTTAGAAGTAAAGGGGCCGAAGTGGCAGAGCAAATAATAGTTGAGTCGTCTGCATATTGAATGATGTTTGAGAATGGGATGGAGTTGGGGAAGTCATTAATAAAGATGTTGAAGAGGAGGGGGCCTAATATTGAACCTTGTGGAACATCAGTTGGGGTATTAAGGAATGAGGAGGTGGCCTTTTTCCATTTTACTGCTTGATGTCTGTTGGATAAGTAACTGGAGAACCAGTTCAGAGAGGAAAGAGATAGGTTAAGCTTAGAGAGTTTAGCTAGAAGAAGGTTATGGGAGATGGTGTCAAAGGCCTTAGAAAGATCCAGTAGAAGGGTAGAAACAATATGACCAGAGTCTCAGGCTTTATTTACTGTTTCCAGGAAGGAGAGGAGGGCTGTCATAGTACTGTGGCCTGGTCTGAAGCCATGTTGTGTGGGAGTTAGTAGGTTGTTATCAATGAGGTATGGTAGGAGTTGTAGTTGCATACACTTTTCAAGGAGTTTGGAGATGGGAGACAGGATAGCGATGGGACAAAAGTTGGAGACATTGTTATTGTTACCTCCTTTATGTAAAGGTATGATAAAGGCCTTTTTCCAGATATGGGGAACTGTGCTTTCTTGGATAGAGTGGTTGATTAAAATACTAATGGGGTAGGCAATGGCTTCAGCAGCTATGCTGAGGAATTGTGAAGGAATATTATCGGGAGCATTTGAACCAGACTTTAGTTTTAGAAGGAGTTTTTTTATGGTAGAAGTGGGTATAGGTTTTAGTGAGAAATGTGGAGAGTGGGGGGAGGGGATATTTGGAGGAGGGAGAGATGAGGAGGGAGGGAGAGTGGAGTGGGTGGTGAAGGTTGTAGAATTGGAAGATGGGATAGGTAGCGAACTAGTGTTTGAAGGTGGAAGGTAAGATGAGGGTGGGGCTGGTTTGGAGGGAGTGGAGATGTCGGAGAAAGATGAGGTTAATTTGGAAATAGAATCAATGAAGAAGGAGTTAAATTGAGTAGCCAGGTCTATGTCGAGAGCGTTTGGATTGGGAGTGGGGGTGTCTGGTTTACTGGGATTAAGGAGAGTGGAGATACTGTTCCAGAATTGTTGAGGGTTTGTTTTATTGTTGTTTTGGAGTAAGGAGAAGTAGTTTTGTCTGTCAGTGGTGATGAGTTTCTTTACTTTATTTCGAAGTGTTTTGTATTCGTTGTAGATAAGAGGGGTTTTATTTTTATGGTAGTGGGTCCAGAGTTTGTCTCTTTGCCACATTGTAGCAAGTGTATTTTTTGTAAGCCATGGGGCAGTTTTGGTTTTTATTCTTTTTGCTCTTAGGGGAGCATGATGGTTTAAGAGGTTTAAGAAGGTAGTGTTGAAATGGGTGACTGCATTATCTAGAGGAAGTGTTTTTAGAGTATTTCAATTTATTGCCTTTAGAGTTAATGAAAGCTGTAGGGTTAAAGTTTTTTAGGTTATGAGTAGTAATGAAGTTATGGGTATGATGGAGTGAAGGGAGACAGTGTGTAAATGTGGGTAAGTGATCACTAAGAGGATCAGGAAGAGTACCACTGTTAGGGAAGTAGTGGGGGTGAGAGACTAGGATCCAGTCTAGGATACTGCCATTGGGCAGGTTTTTTGAGGGGCGGGTTGTAGAATTGATGAGCTGAGAGAATTTGTAGAGGTTAATGTTAAGTGGGTTTGAGGTAGACTGAATGGAGGTCCAATTTATATTCATGTCTCCTAGGATTATAGTTTCGTTGCTGATGTTAGTGGAGAGCCAGAAGAGGATGTCTTCGAGTGTAGAAATATTGTCACCAGGAGGGATGTAGATGGAGGCTATACATATATGCTTGAGCTTGTTGATTTGTAGTAGCGTTAGTAGTAATTCAGCATTGTTAAAGTGGGGAGTGGGTTTATTATAGGGAGTAACTGATAGTGAGGATGAGTATAGTAGAGCTATACCACCCCCTTTTTTATGAGATCTGTCTTCTAATAATAGAATAGTTGGGTGGGATTATTTCAGTCTCTTTTATGTGGGATTTTAACCATGTTTCAGAAATGGATAGGATGTCAGGTTTGTTGTGTGTGAGCCAGGCATGCAGGTTTGGAATTTTGTTGACTATGCTTTGGGAGTTTAGATCAGTAAATAATATGGACTTGTTAGTAGTTTTTGAGGAGGGGGGACCTGGGTTAGGATGGATATCTCCTGATTGTAGACTGCTAATTGGGTATAGGGTGAAGTTAGGGAGGTAACTTGAGAGTTTAGAGTATACATTGGACTCAATTATGATACTGGAAGACTTTTTAGTAATTATGGGAGTGAAATATCTATGTGAGGTAAGAAGTTTATATTGAAAAAGTAGACGGATATTTATAGGATATAGGTGTGGCAAAATTGGGGTGTGTGAGTGTTGGAGAGGTATGTTCAGATGGTTAGTTGTGTGGAAGGATTGGGAATAATAGATAATATTGAGATGGGTAAGGTGGAAAATATAGGAACTCAGTAGGAGTGATAGTAGTAGAAAGGAGATGTATATAGGTTTTTCAAGCATAATGTAATGAGGTTGTTAAGAGTTGTTATGTAGTTACTAAGCTGTTTGAAAATGCAAGAGTGATGATATTTATTTTGGAGCAGGAAATGATTATAAAATTAAAGAAAGTAGTGGAGAACAGAGCATTGTTTGTGGTGGTGGTGGTTTTGGGGTGTTTGTTAGTGAAGTGATTAGAGCTGAGAGTGGGTGGGGTAAGGGACGTAATTAGAGGTGAGAGTGGGTGGGGTAAGGGAATGGGCGGTTCCAGGAAGAGAGAGCTTGATTGGATAATTTGAGTGGTGGGTGTGGTTTGTAGAGGATAAAGGTAGAGGTGCTGGGGGCGGGTGGATTTTGGGGGCAGGGTAGGGGAGTGGAGTGAGCCTGTAGGGCGAATGGAGCGGGTTCAGCCAAGGAAGGCAAGGGAAGATCAAGAACCTATCAGTGGAGTGAGGATTGCAACAGGTAAGTACAGGGGACAGGGGTGTAGTTGGATAGAGTGGGCTACAGTGATTTAAGAGAGGAAAGTAAGATTAGGGCTTTGGTGTTTTAAGGGGAAGAAGGTAAAGATTAAACAGAATACAAGAGAGTTATTAGGGTGGAAATAGATTAGTGGGGAGAGGGCGCCATCTAGTGGCCAGATGCTGAGATGCAACTGTGCTCCACAGAGGCTATCTAAGGGGTAGATTGAATAAGGAGGGGAGGAAGAGGACAATGTAGGTCAAGGAGCTAGGAGAGGAGGAAAGATGGCTGTACAGAAAGTAGAGGAAGGTGACTGCTGGCTTCTTGGCAGTGAAGCGTTCACAACACCTAGCAGGGCTAAAAAACGATAGTAGAGTAGGTTTAGCAAATGATGCACATACTTCCTTGGTTCCTTCAAGGGGAGGCTTGGTTCAAGTCCAATAGAGGGATGAGCAGCAGAGTTTATAGTATTGCTTGGTGGATTGGATGAGCTAGGATTAATTGTAATGTAAGTCTGGGCATCCACACAGGTGTATCCACAGTGGGTAGAACAGGGCCTAAAAGCTGGAGACAGGAGAGAAGGAGGGAGAGAAATGGTGATTTAGTAATAGGGAGACACAATATTTAACAACTGTTGTATGGTTCCAAGGATGTAGAGAGCAGCATGAGAGTAGAGAGTTTAACAATTAAGCAAGTAGTTAGTATAAGGAAAAAAATGCAATTTAGAGTGGTTACACAGTTATTTCTATAGCTTTTATACAAATATCTAAGAGACACCACAATCAACAATGCAACTAAGTATACCTGATACAGTAGAATGTATGAATTAGAGTATGTATCTAAAATACACTGGCAAATGCATGAATTTGTATATATATCTAAGATACATTGGCAAGGTAGATAAATTGCATAAACATAGCTAAATAGGCCCTGCTATATAGGCTAGGTAGTATTGCATTACACTATGACTTCAAATAACATAAGCAGGTAATATGACTAAGACAGTATGCTGGAACAGCCACTACTTGAGCGTTTCCATGCTTTTGCTTAGTGATACGCTTGAGTGAGTTGGCGTTTATAGCGAACATATGACCAGAACACTTTACGGTACTCCTACACTAAATAATCAATTGGGAGAGTGCGTCATAGTAGATGGTAAATAAGTAAGATCACCCAAACCTTTCAAATTAATGTGCTACCACATATGGTTTGTAGTGTAACCTTTATAAAGGCTGAAGATGGCATTTGCTTTAATGCTGAGGGAGGGGGGTGATTTAGTTAAAAGCACGTGTATAGGTCAGCGTTTGCACAATACAGTAGCCAGCACACTCCGCAGCATTGTCACAGTATAGTAAGTAACCCGCACGTTGTACGCTTGTTACTAGGCTTAGAACAACGTATTATATCTTAAAACACTTAAGTCTTAAACACATCAGTAGAAAGGCATATCTGATTTCCCCTTATGTGAGAAGGTTACTACAGTTAGACAGCTCTCAAATATTATGTAGCACACTCCTCAATCATTATATTCTAGGGCTTTTTTTTTTAACAAAACAATATTAGATAGCTTCACAATGTTAATGCAGTATCAAAGCACAACTAAGTGCTAAGTCTGGCAGTTAGTAGTAGTGAAGGACGTGCCTGTAATTCGCACTAGTATTTAACAATCCCATTTATCAATTTAAAAATGCGAAGGACATCCTGTAGTTCGCGCTAGTATTTCAAAACAATCCCACAAAGATGAAACACAGAAGAAAAAGCCTTGTATTTAACAGTCCCATTTATCAATTTAAAAATGCAAAGGACTTCCTGTAGTTTGCACTAGTATTTCAAGCAATCCCACAAAGATAAAACACAGAAGAAAAAGCCTTGGGAATTATAACATCGAGCGACCTGTCTGTAACTCACTCATGAGTTTAGACAGTCCCGCCAGCATCGACAGTGTGGGTTTAGTTAGCGTTTACAGGGACAGACGATGCCGGCACTGTTCTGGTGTGTCGGCCAACATTCAGTAAAAAGTCTGCATACAGTTGAGCGTACCCTGTAGAACGCGCTAATATTAAGTAGGAACAGCAGGTAATTACTCTAGAAATCTACTTACTGTTCCGATGCTGGAGTCAGAGGAGCACAGCAGCCAAGAGCGGGCGAGGAGTAGAAGTTTGAAAGATGGCGCCAGAGGATTTGGGAAGAATATGAAACCTCTGGGAGGGTGTTGTGGGAAAAGAGGGGAGGGACCAAGATAAACAGCTAACAGGTACGGACAAGAAGAGCTGAGATTCTGCGATGAATAAGGGGGGTGGACATGCAGGCAGAATCTGATTGGAGGGAGGGACAGGATATGGGGAGAGAAGCCTAAAAGCGGAGATAGGTAGTGGAGGATATAGGATTCTCTGAATAGAGAGTAGAGAGTAAAGTAGGGGGAAGAGAGCAGTGCTAGATGGCGGAGGGTAGATGATCAACGGAGCAGACAGGTGTGGGGTGAAGTGGGAGGGAGAGAGAGAAGAGCAAAGCAGCGAGGCAAGAGAGTAGGACAACAAAGGGCCAAGGAAGGCAAGGGAAGATCAAGAACCTATCAGTGGAGTGAGGATTGCAACAGGTAAGTACAGGGGACGGGGTGTAGTTGGATAGAGTGAGCTACAGTGATTTAAGAGAGGAAAGTAAGATTAGGGCTTTGGTGTTTTAAGTGGAAGAGGGTAAAGCTTAAACAGAATACAAAAGAGTTATTAGGGTGGAAATAGATTAGTGGGGAGAGGTCGCCATCTAGTGGCCAGATGCTGAGATGCAACTGTGCTCCACAGAGGCTATCTAAGGGGTAGATTGAATAAGGAGAGGAGGAAGAGGACAGTGTAGGTCAAGGGAGCTAGGAGAGGAGGAAGGATGGCTGTACAGAAAGTAGAGGAAGGGTTGACTGCTGGCTTCTTGGCAGGGAAGCGTTCACAACACCTAGCAGGGCTAAATAACTATAGTAGAGTAGGTTTAGCAAATGATGCACATACTTCCTTGGTTCCTTCAAGGGGAGGCTTGGTTCAAGTCCAATAGAGGGATGAGCAGCAGAGTTTATAGTATTGCTTGGTGGATTGGATGAGCTAGGATTAATTGTAATGTATGTTCTAAATCTTCCAGTGCATCTTTTATATTTTTCTTTCTGTACTTTTCTCACATCATATTGCCAGTGTAAAAAACATTTTTTATATTTTTCTTTAAATATCATTCGCCATTCAGACCAGTTTTTATAAAATGTTCTCATAGTAATATGATCTTTCCATAACTGCATTTCTAATCGCTTTCCTTGTTCATTCCATGCTTTCTCATTTATCCTTTTATTCCTTTGCCTAATTTTATGTATTCCTTTTTTTCCATTATCTTTAAACATTTATAAAATTTAAATTCCATTTTTTGCATCATGTTCAATTTCTCCACAAATATAACAATTTCTTTTGTCAAAGTTACTTATCATGTGTTTCCCACGAAAAAAGTTTGGGGTTGTTTCCCTCCCCATGTGCTTGGTGTATGCGCAATTTGTTCAATGTTTTTATCACAGTATTAGAATGCCAGCCACAAGTCCATAAACTCCTTTTGTCATTAACTTTTGCATTGTCCAGTGCTCCTTAATATAAAGTTTTCAAACATCCCCTTTCAAGGTCAGTGTTTCTACCTCTGTACAAAACTGTAAATACATTTTCTTTTTTGTTTCCCTGTTAGATGCTTTTATCACATAAAGATTCTATGGGTTACAGTATTTCTTTTTTTTTTCATATTCTCCAAGGAAATTTTCCATTGAAAAGCCAGTTTCAGTTATAATGCCACAAAATGTCTCTTTGTTAATAAGAATAAAAGCTCTTGCCTCACGTGATTTTACACCCAAAGGAGCAATTAGATTGTCCCACACTTCATACATATCCATTTCTTTATCTTTTTTTACTTTGAATCCTTACCACATACTTCTGTTTTTCATTTTCTTTTGCCTTTTCTGCTATTCCCCTTTTGCCTTTTACCTTTTCTGCATATGTTTTCTTGTTCATATCACCACTATTCTTCAGAATTGTTTTTGCATCCTCCTTCTGAACTTTCTCCATAATGTCCCCTCAGAAAACATCTCATTAATTTTCTGGCTCCCCTCCCAGCTGGAAGGTTGTAATTCTACATCCATCATTTGCTGACTCATCTCCATCAAAATGATTTATTTGAAACATCTTCAAAATACTGCACACATTCTCTATTCTCAATATTTGCTTTTTCCTCCATTTCTCTCATCAAATCATCTCCTCCTCTCTCCATATGCCCTCTTGTTTCTCTTGGCAGCCTGTGCGCCTTGAATGGAAACAGGAAGTGCTCCTACTATATGGGTCCCATTCCCAACAAGAACAAATCTTAAATATTTACAATATAAACTGAATACATATGATATTTACATTATGTACAATATTATACATGACTGTTTACATTGACCTCATACTCAATGTTTTTTACATTCAGAACATTTATATTTGACCCCAACTCTACTTTCCACAATCAAAATCTTATTTTTTAACATTATTTAAGAATTTTATATAGATGTAACAAAACTGCAAATACCACTTGATTTGTAAGTCCTAAACCACCATCCTATTTTGCTATATAAAGCACACCTCTCTTTACAGGATAAATGTAAGATCCCCATATAAAGGAGAATATAGTATTAATATATTTTTCATTTGACAATGGCATATTAAACACACTAGCTATATATGAAATATTTCCTAATGCAACAGAATAAAATAAATAAACCTTTTCCTTGAAAAAAGTTTAAAAGTCCTCCAAAAAGAACATATAGTTTTGATTTTTTCATAATGTTTTCCCATTGTTGTAGTACAAGCTCCCATTGTAGTAGTACAGCATCTTGTTTTCTAAATGTAATACCTAATAACTTTATTTATGGAGAATTAAATTCAATACCTTTAATTCTACCTTCATGCCCTAAACCTTTCCTTTTCTCCGTGTTGAATCACATACTTGTTTTATCTAAACACAAGTCCAACTTGTTTATAACTTCTTCCATTCCATTCAAATGCTTAGTAAATAGAATGATGTCATCTGCATACAATAACATTATAAGTATATCAATATCTTCCTTTTTTCTATATCTAAAATTGCCATCCACTGAGCTAATGTAATGAGTTATTGCATTCATAACTAGTGAAAATAAATATATTGTTACTAAAGGACGTCTTTGCCTTATACCTCTTTTAATACTCATTTCTTTACTCAAACATCCATTAATCAAAACTTTAATTTTGTTCAGTGTGTACACTGTAACACACACTTCCTATTTTCATACCTAAATTATAAGCTTTGAGTATATCCCATAGCGTATTATGCTGAATAGTGTCAAATCCTTTGCTTAGATCTACAATTTCTCTAATAATCAATAATTCTTGATCTCCTTTTCCTTTAATACTATATATTGAATCTAACGTAATATTCTTGAGTTTTGATTCCATTCTTTTCTGTTGTATTTTAAAGACTTTATAATCAGTATTATTCAAAACAATAGGCCTCTGATTTCTTATATCTTTTCTCTCTTATCTTTATTCCATACAAATTTAAAAGTTTCACTGAATAATTCCTTATGTTTAAATGATTCATTAAACCACTCATTTAATACTTCTATGAAATGCATTTTTTGACTTACTGTAATGTTCTTATACATTTGATATTCTAAGCCATCCATAATCGCTGCTGTATGTATATTTACTTGTCTTAATACTGTATCCAGTTCTTCTAATCTTATATTTCTTTCCAAATCTACATTTTCTTGCTCAGAGAATGTTCTGAGTTTCCATGATATCCTTTGTTCTTTAATAATGTATTTACATATTCTATATTATAATCTCTTTGGTATTTCTGTACTATCCTTTTTTTCTATTAATTCTCTCATTATAATGTTTTCCTTAACTATTTTATTTAACTAAGGGGTTATCTCTTCTTTTTTACCTTGTAAGAAACATCTTTTTTTTTATATATACAACAGATTTATTTTTATTGGTTGATTGCATACAACTCTTGTTCTGTCTTGAAGTAGTAATTATTTAATTTTCATTCCTTTCTAAATTTGTAAGACGTTCTTCACTTAACTTACTATAACTGTTTTTCACTTCCTTTCTCTTTTTAGCTTATAGTCCTTGGTAACATTTTTTTGTATTTCTTTTTGAGACATCCTCCATTCAGACCAATTTTATAGAACTGTCACATACTTATGTGATCTTCCTATAATTCCAATTTTCATTTTTCACCCTCACCTACCCACTCAACTTCATTTTTTTAGACATTTTCCTATCTTAACATTACAACTTTGTCTCTGAATTCTGTTCAGATAGATTTATAATATGAAAAACTTGTGTCTAATGCACCTTCATTTTTTTATTTCACATCCTTCTGAAAGCAAAAAAAAAATGCCTTCTTTTCTGATTCTCTGAGCTCAGACACAGATATAGAAGGCTTTGACTACCTTCTCTCCTCTCTCATCTCCTGACACAATTCTCTGACCTCAGACACAGACATAGAAGGCTTTGACTACCTTCTCTCCTCTCTCATTATCTCCTGACACAATTCTCTGACCTCAGACACAGATGTAGAAGGCTTTGACTACCTTCTCTCCTCTCTCATTATCTCCTGACACAATTCTCTGACCTCAGACACAGACGTAGAAGGCTTTGACTACCTTCTCTCCTCTCTCATTATCTCCTGACACAATTCTCTGACCTCAGACACAGATATAGAAGGCTTTGACTACCTTCTCTCCTCTCTCATTATCTCCTGACACAATTCTCTGACCTCAGACACAGACGTAGAAGGCTTTGACTACCTTCTCTCCTCTCTCATTATCTCCTGACACAATTCTCTGACCTCAGACACAGACATAGAAGGCTTTGACTACCTTCTCTCCTCTCTCATTATCTCCTGACACATTTTTAAGCTGATTTGAAGGCTCAGCTGCCTTCTTCTTATCCAGATCACCACCAAACCACTCTTAACTCCACTGCTGTAAATCCCTGCTTCTGTGACCAGAACGGAAGCAGGAGATGCACAGACAAATCACGTCCTCCCAGCAACTGTGATAAGAGTAGGGGAAACTCCCCATTCCCTGACCAAATTTCCCCTGGTAGTATAAATACCACCTCAGGTCTTCCCTGGAAAGAGACTACTAGGATAGTGTTACTAACTTGGTCAACAAAGGATAAATAAAAATGATAAAATACCAGCTTAAGACTAAGGGTTGCATGGTAGGAAAAAAATGTGCCACTCTCTTGTATGCTATGGGCAGTCTGTCATTACCTTTGTAATTGTATTCTTTCCAGTGTTTATTTTGCAGTATCAGCAGTGCACTGAACAAAAGCAGACAGATACATCCCAGTGCTTTTCAGATAGTAATGTTTTTCACAAAAGAGAAATCATGCTTTAAACCGTATCAGGTATATACCACATTTGACACAGGATATGTAGCTTTCTGTGTGTTTGTCAGCTTTGTTTTATGGAATTAGTAGCCTTCTGGTTTTCCAGAATCACACTTGAAAATGAGATACCACAGTCTGTGATGTCACCTTACAAAGAAAATGAAGTGGAAAGCACTCAAGGAAACCAAAAAACTGTAAAGAACATACACAAATGGACTTCATCAGACAACTGTTAATAATTCATTGGGCAATTATATACACTCATTCATTGAACACTGACCAATTAGACTTTAAATAAAACTTTTAAATGTGCAAATCAAGCATACCCTAACCTCATGAATATTAATTAATACCAGTTTGAACACCATATTACTGCTTATCATATGAATACCCTGATAACATCAAAATTAATATTATAAAAAGTTGATTTGTATGAACATGTATTTCATGAACTATTAAATTAATAAATATTAATAAATAATATAATTTAATATAAATAGTATCATAAAATATGTTTAATATATATATTTAAAATAAATCTAATGTTAAAAACTCTTATTGCTTTTATATTTTATTTGCTCTTAGCTTTAATAATGAAACAATACTTAAAAAGTAATTTAAACCAGGCTTTTTCCCTGCTTCTAGGTACACCTGCTACCACAATTCCCTACACTCTAAAATTTCTTCACATATGCCACCCTGGCATCCTGTTTGACTTGTTGAAGGACAAAAAAAAATTACAACCCACACAATTCCTACTGTGTTTAAAGAGGGCATTAGTCTCTTTTTCTCTTGAAATATCATAGGAATGTTCATACATTCTTTTCCTTAACTCTCTTTCAGTTTTTCCTACATAGCAGGAGGGACATTTATCACAAACTTTAGTATCACAATTAAAAGAACCATTGCTTTTGATCAATAAATTTCTACTTTCCAAGAAAATTTCACTTTTGTTAATAATAAAGGAACATTGATTACACCTACCACATCTAAAAGTTCCAAACTTTTTATTATTGCTTGTATGTGGGGTGTTCTTTTTCCTTTTCTCCAACATATTCTTTATACTTCTAGAGTTTCTATATATTATCTTTGGTTTAATGTTAATAATTTCCTCTATATCAGTAAGGGCTACAAGTTTATTCCATTCTTTTTGTAGTGTATCTCTCAAATTGTAATTATACCTATTATATTCTACTATCAAATTTCTTTGAAATTGTTCTTCTTTGACTTTTAATTTATTTTGTTCATCTTGAAATGTCATAAATTCATTCATCCCTATAATAGGTTTAAATCTGCTTGATTTGCACATTTAAAAGTTTTATTTAAAGTCTAACTGGTCAGTGTTCAATGAATGAGTGTATATAATTGCCCAATGAATTATTAACAGTTGTCTGATGAAGTCCATTTGTTTGTTTAAAAGCGTTTATGTGTATGTTCTACTTGTGTCATTAAACTTCTTGAAAGAAGCATCGAGTGTTCTATCTGGCTGGTTGCACTCCATTTACAGTTTTATGTCACCTTACAAAGTTTGAACTAAACTTTCTGAAACAAGTGCATTTTAAATTTGGTCCCCTTGGATGTCATTATCACCAGCTGGACCCCCAATGTCCCACATCCATGTCGGGTCTACCAGTCATTATCCTACCACCCCGAGACACACTCTAGTGTTGCTAGGATCTTAAGGGCAACCTTGGGGCACAGTCATGTTTCCTTCTGTTTTTATTTTATCCGCTACCTGCTTTCCCCGCTCCATGGTCATTGGTTATGTCCGAGGGCAACTCCCAGTTTTGGACCATGCCTCCAGTTAGGGAGCATCACCAATGAGCATCCATCACCTTCCATCCCTTCCTGATATTCTGTTAGTCACCCTAGCTGCTAATTGAAGCTGGGTTAGCCAAGCACTATTCAGGGCCTTATCCCTGTTTTCCACCAGAGCAGCCTGAAGCAGTTTGAATTTTGAACAGTTATCCCATTTCAAAAAAGTCATTTATGCACTGCTATTAATGAGCTAATCTTAACAATGCTCACAGTTCCTCCTTCAACATGACTCAGTGAGAGTACTTTAATTTATTCCATCAAAGGAAACTCATCAGAACTTGGACAGAAGAAAAAAAAAAAAAAATATATATATATATATATATATATATATATATATATATATACACACACACACACGCACACGCACTACAGAATTCTGAAAGCACAAAATCCTGAGACCAAAATCTCGAAAGTTCCAAATACTGAACACACAAGATGCCAACACTTACTATATTCCAACACAAGTACATACAGAAACATATTACCTTTCAACTATACGCAGGGGGGCAAGCCCCCCTGCCCTCCACACCCCATGCTACTTAAATATATCAACTCTGAGATTGCACTTCACTACAGGAAGTGCACTCTCGGAGTTGATATATTTAAGTAGCAGGGGGTGTGGGGCGCACAGCCCCCCATGAGGTGTGGAGGGGGGCATGCCCCCCTGCTTATACTTGGAGAAGAGTAATATGGTTTGCGTTTTATTTGTTTCTGAATGTACTTTTGCTGGAATATAGTAAGTGTTGGCATCTTGTGTGCTTTCAGTATTTTGAGTTATCAGTATTTTGAACTTTCAAGATTTTGGTCTGAGTTCATTATTTTGGGCTTTCAGAATTCTGTAGGGCTCCCATGTGTGTGTGTGTGTGTGTGTGTGTGTGTGTGTGTGTGTGTATATATATATATATATATATATATATATAGCCTCTCCACAGGCTGTGTGCCCATAGAATGGCGCACAGCAATGGTTATTCCGCTTCACAAAGGAGGAGCCACAACTGACCCTGGTAACTATCGCCCCATAAGCCTGACTAGCCTGGTCTGCAAGGCTATGGAGTGCATCATCATGGAACTTGTTAACAAAGACATTGGAAACCTCCAAACACTTGACCCGACCCAGTTCCGCTTTGTTAAGGGCAGATCATGCCTACTAAACCTCGTTGACTTCTTCGAGACAGCTACCAAGGCCATAGACGAGGTAACTGCTCTCGCCAAGGAGTTCGCCACCATTCCTCACTCAGGTCTTATAGAAAAACTCACCAGCCTGAACATAAACCCCTATGTCACAAGATGGGGTGCCAACTGGCTTACAGACAGAACTCACACGGTAAGAATAGTGGGCTCCAGGTCTGTCTCTAAACCAGTCACAAGTGGTGTCCCGCAAGGCTCAGTTCTGGGACCCCTACTGTTCGGCATATATTTCTCAGAAGTACAGGCAAACACAGGAGGACTATGGCTAACCAAGTTCGCCGATGACTGCAAACTGGGAGGCATAATTGACTCTCCGGTTGACACGGACATCCTCCAAAAAGGCCTTACTGAGACAGACACCTGGTGTCAAAGTCTTGGCCTCAAGCTAAATGCCATAAAATGCATAGTCATCCCGTTTGGGAAAAACAAAACACCCACGAATTACCACATAGGCGGCAGCCCCCTTAATACAGAAGAGGTAATAAGAGATCTGGGGACCCAGGTAGATAGTAATCTCTCCTTTGACAATCATATTTCCAAAGTAGTTAGGAAATGCTTCTATGTGGCCCATCTAATTACTAAGGGGTTCGCATCTAGAAATAAAGAGGTTGTAGTGCCCCTCTACTTGTCACTTATCAGACCCATCATAGAGTACAGTGCCCCATTTGGGATGTTCCTCACAAGACACTTCCAACAGCTTGAAAGATCTCAAAAGCACCTCACCAAGAGGATTACTGGCCTCAACCATATGTCCTATGCAGCCCGACTGAAAAAACTCCTGCTGTCCTCAGTGGCATATCGCTTACTCAGAGGTGATCTCTGCCTGACTTACAAAGCTATGTCCAACTCAGAATTGATGGACATGCTCCACCTAAAGAAATCCAAGTCACTGTGAGCCACGTGCTCTAGTGAGCTAAACCTCGCCACAACAATAAATAGAACATGCTGGAGGGATAGATTCCTGTCACAGAGACTCCCCATGCTTTGGAGCAAAATTCCTAACTACATTAGGCAGAGCTCCTCACTAACACTCTTCAAGAGAAGCCTCGACGAGTGGATGGGTAACAGAAAGTACACCCCTGGGATCACTTCATTGGCTCTGCTTGACAGAGACTCAATTAATTAATCAATGGGGTAGCAAAAGCCGACACACTCTTACTAGGCTTATAAATGCCCTCGGGCAGATGGCCTAGCACCTACCTATGAACATATATATATATATATATATATATATATAAATATAAATAGATATATAGATAGATATGTAAATGTGTAAAAAAAAAATAAAAGTGAACTCCTGTGATCCCACTGCAACATTAGGTAGGATGCAACGAAGTAGAGTAGTTCATTGACAAACATGTTAGTTTATTACTGTTTTTACCTTTTCAGCTATGCAAAATCTAAAACTTTGCATAGCAAACCTCCCTGTCGAGTAATGTAGAAGACTTTTTTTTCACCTAATTCCATGTTCTAGATTCTTAGTTATTTCTGTTGTTTCAGGTCATAACTGTTTCAGATACTGTCATAGTTTTCTGCAACATTTAGAAAAAAAAAGAAAATATTTTTTTCCTCTTAAAATATCAAGACATTTCCCATTTTTCTCCCCCGACACAATTACCCAAATCAGAAATGTCCTATGTTAAGAGAGAAGGCAGCAACCTTTTCAGTTTGGAATATTTTAGTAGGGATTGTAGGAACATGGCCACTCCTTGACGAAATATGAAAAGGTTTGCCTTTTGCATAAAATAAACATTTCAGTTTTTTTAATTTGAATGATCAGCATATTCAGCAAATGCTCAATCATTTGCCATTTATGGTGAAACCTGAATTATAATCATAGCATCTTCATCATTATAGGTGGGTACATAGATGAATTCCCTTGACAAGCTCGAAGTTTCAAAAATTTGAACTGCGAATGGTCGATGGCATAAGTTTGAAGTTTTGAAACTTTGATTGTTTTGAATGGGGATCGATGAACAGTGCAGAATGGAAAATTTACCATTTTCTCACTGTAGTGTGATCTCGGAGTTGGCATATTTATTTAGCAGGGGGTGTGGGTGGTGCAGGGCGAATTGCCTTCCCCCTGCAAAAACG